>NW_025728652.1:933287-1130779 GCF_021461385.2 Schistocerca piceifrons
GCGGCCGACGCCGCAGACGCCTTCTTGGCGGCGCCCGCCTTCCGACCGGTCGCCGCCTTCACGCCACCAGCCTTCTTTGCGCCGGCCGCACGGGCGCCCTTCTTCTCCTTGCTGGCCGGAGCGGCGCGCTTCTTCTTGGCACCGCCAGCACGAGCCTTGCCGCCCTCGGCCGCCCCCCCGCCGCCGGCGCCGGCAAGCTTGAACGAGCCGGACGCGCCCTTCCCCTTCGTCTGCACCAGCTCGCCCGCCACGACGGCCGACTTGAGGTACTTCTTGATAAACGGCGCCAGCTTCTCCGCGTCCAGCTTGTAGTGCGCGGCAATGTACTTCTTGATCGCCTGCAGCGACGACCCGCCGCGCTCCTTCAGACTCTTGATGGCGGCCGTCACCATCTCAGAGGTGCGCGGGTGCGCAGGCTTGGCGCGCGGCTTCTTCGCAGACGACGCAGACTTGGCCTTCTTCGTAGTGCCGGTGGCGGCGGGTGCCGCAGCAGTCTCGTTCGTAGCCGCCTGATCTGCCATTTCGACGACGCGCGTAACACACAGCGAGAGCGAGAGCGAGAGCGAGCGGGACGGCAGGCAGGCACGCAAGCACAGCACAGCAGCAGAGCAGAGAATCACAAGGCCCAGCCAGTGTCGCGGGCGGGCGCGGACGGCCGAGAGAGCGGCCGCCACTCTGCGCGCCGCCGCGCCGCGCCTCCCGCGCTTGCTACCGCCCAACGTCCGACAGCCTGTGCGGAGCAGCCCCAAACCTGCGCCACAACCGCCCGCGCCTTTCAAACCACCGAGGATGGGGCTACACACAGCCACACCACAGTCGCCAACCAGTCGCCACGGCAGCGCCGCAAACCACGGCCAAACTGCAGCTACCGCGCGCTACAGCCTGGGTCGGCCCGCCGAGAATCGCCGCCCCCGCCCAAATGCCGCCCCCACAGCCCCAGCCGACGACCCGCCACAATGGCCAAACCTTCGGCAAAACTCCCACACCGTCGCCGCGGCAGCCCGGCCAGCGCGGCCGGCGCCACAGCCACACAAGCCGAGGCGTGCGGCGATGACGGCCGTGCAAACGCGCCTCCGCCGCCCCATCGCCTTCCGTCGCCCTCCCGCCGTTTCCCGATCGGCCCGCAGCCGTCGGGCCACATCGCGCGCCGTCCTCCTCCTCTCGCCCGCCAACATTCACAGCCGTTTATCAACAATTGCCCGCCGCAAACGGACGCCGCCTGCGCAACAGGCGCCGCCGCCCCTCGCCGCTTCCGACCCAACCCCTCGACCGAGGCAAACCGCAATCCGAATCTACAGACCAACCCAATCTGCCGTCAGCACACACGACAGCCGACCTTACACGTTACGCGTTACACATTACGTTTACACGTCTAGGTTAGGTTAGGGTTAGGTGGACGTGGGTTAGGTTAAGGGGACTTGGGTTAGGTTAAGCGTCAAACTTAGGTTAAGCATTCAAACACGTCAGGCGTCAGAGGTTAGGTTAGGTTACACGTTAGGTTAAGGGGTCAGTGCTAGGTTAAAAAAAAGCGTTCAAACGTGAGGCGTCAGCCGGACAGCTTACCTTACGTAGACGTTAGGGGCTCACAGGCTGAGCTCACCTCGCCACACCACAGGTTAGGTTCGGTTCGCTCGGCTCAGCGTAAAGCGCCGAGGTCAGGGTTACGTTCGTTCACCTTCGGGCGCCACACTTTCGGTTGAAAGGTCGCGACGGGACGACGTCGGCAGGCACGCCGCAAACGAACAAAAACGTACAGACGACGTCGAAAACCGCCGACAGACGGGGGAGCAGCACGACCACGACCAGATACCGAGCGCGAACGAGACACACGCGAACCACCCCCACCGGCCAAAGGGCACCACACAACAACCCAGAGCACCACGTGTCGACACCAGAGCAACCCGCCGCTCACGCGACATGGCTGGCACCGAAGGGCAACCGCCCGCAACTGCGCTTTCCGCGCCGGCCCGGATGCACGTCGTGCTACAACAACACCACTACCGTACACAGCCGCTGTTCACAACATCACTATCATGCGCGCCCGCGGCTCGCCGCCGTCGCAGTCGCAGCCCCAACGCCAGCACTTTTGCACCACCATTCACACGCACCGCAACACAGCTCGCCGACACAGCCGAACAAAACAAACACCACACAACAACAGCAACAACGCCGCCGCCTCTACTTGTGCCGGCGACCCACCCCGCCGATGGCGCACCTTTCGCCAGCCGGCAATCGACACACACGCACCCACCCACCCCCCGGGGCCCAGTGCAAAAAAAAAAAACACACAAAAACAAAAAAACCAAACAAAAACAAAACGACACGGGAAGCGCACACCGCCACTTCGCGCGCACGCCACCAACCAGTCGTCGTCTCAAAATAACAAACACAAAAAAAAAATAAACTAACAACTAGGGCAACACGAAACAAAAAACGCCTCGCACGAACCGCCCACAAAAAGGACAAGCACACGCACAGCCTCTGCTGACGACCACGACGCAGCGGCACGCTGCTCCTGTCCCGCGCCCCGCGCCCCACTCGAGTCACAACTCACGCGACACCGTCAACGACGGGCTCGCTTCCCGCAACCTACCACCTTTCCGCCACGACGCACAGCCCCAGCCCCACCCGACGACGCGCCCGTGGCAACGACTGCACTTTCACCACCGCCTCCCCCTTCCCCCCCAAAACACACACACACACACACACACACACACACACAGCCAGCCAAAAACGCACTCGCGACCCACACATGCACACGCCAACCAGTCAACGTCGACAACCACACGCAAGGCTCGAAACGAAACCGGCGTCCTTCCACGTTGCCATCAAGCTACGCGACACAAGACACAAGGAACCAACACAACAGCCGGCCCCACTAATTCCCCACTCTCACGCCGCAAAAAGCACACCGAAACCGCCAAACGCACGCACATTCCCCTTCGCACTGACACCGACCGGCTCGCTACCACACACCTCTCGGCAGCCGTTTCACGCCAATTCGCCACACCGCCCACACAGTCGACAAGCGCCCGCCCTGTACGGCACACGCAACGACGCAGCGCAGCAAAGGGCGCCCGCAACACATACCTCTCCTCCCCCTCTCTCTCTCTCTCCGCCGCCCGACGCGCCAACCGCCACACCACACCGCCAGCCACTCGCAAATTGTGCACTGCCACCAGCCACACGTCCAACACGCCGCGCCGCCTCCGGCCACCCGCCAGGGGGCGCTCACGTCCGCGACAACAGCGCGGCCCGCCGGGCCGGGCCGGGCCGGGCCGAACCGAACCGAGCCGCCGCTGCTCTGCACTCGGCACGGCCACACCCTGCTGCAGACCGGGCTCGTCTCTCTGTACGCGTCTGCCTGCGCATCAACACAACACGACCTTTTTTTTTTCCTCTCTCTACCGCCATCCCTTCTTCTCGCGTTTTACTCGTTGTTGCAGCAGCGGCGCACACCTACACATCCACAGCCCCAGCCGAGCCGAGCCGGCCTCACCTCAGGGCCCGCCGCCAGCGTCTCCTCCTCGGGCACAGGTGCGGTGCTGTGGCCGCCCATCCAACCGCATTGCTGGCCGTCCAGCCGCCAGGCGTTCCCACTACCGCGAGCCACGCCGCGCACCGACCCTGCTGCAGAAAACGAAGCATAGCCAGAGACCGACCGATACACAAAGCAAGCCGTCGCCTCGCCTCTTGTCCTTCCTGCCTTCCTTCCGCCCCCGCCCTTCTCACACCACCGCCTCTCCACTTTCGCCCCCCCCTCCTCCTTTTTTTTTTTTTTTTTTGTTTTCTTCTTTCTTTCTTTCTTTCTTTCTTTCTTTGGCCCTCTCTCCTTCCCGCCATGGCGGTTACGGCACCGCCTGCAGCGGCAGATTTTGTGCGCCCACACGCCTACTCCTACCACCATTAACCTCGCCCTGCCCTGCCCATCAACGTCGCAGTCGAACCGACGCTTGCCAACACACTGCCGACGTTCCTTTCTCTTTTCGGCCTACGCCCATTACGCGCCGCCGCCACAGCACCTTCCCTTCCCACAACACACCGACGTCATCACACGCACCCAAAACAGGGGCCACGACCGTGTTCCTCGCCCACTCCCGTCCCGCACGGTACGCACATTCCCAACTATTACCGCGCACCCTCCCTTTCCAATCTGTGTGTCTCTGTGTCTGTGTCCTGTCCGCGCGTGACGCCTCTCAACATCCGCCGTCCCCCGTCCCGTTTTCGCCCCCATGCCGTCGTCGCGCCGCCTCCTCCCCGTCCACCGCCGCCCCTGTCCGCCCCGCACCACACCATACACCGCTGCTTGTCCCGGCCGTTGCCACCAAAGGCGCCGACCGCAAACGCGCCACGCCGCAGCCCCCGTGCGTCTCGCGCTCGCTTGCATCTCCGTGCCGACGCTGCCTCTCTTCCCGCTCGCACTCGACCTCGACAACACAGTCTTTGGCTCCGCCACTGCGTGTTCCGGTGGTACGCACGCTGCAACACGTATGTATTCATTACCAGAGCGATGGCGAGGCATGACAGCATCTCTGTCTGACCAGAGAGTTATTTATCGTTGCTAGTCGGCGCTTGGACCGCGCCAGACGACAGTAGTGGCACGCACCGGGTCGCCAGGAACAGTTGTTATATATATTGTAGCGCGAGTCGGGAGAGGTAGTAGTCGGTCGACAGTAGTAGCGGGTGGACGGTTGTACTGAGCGGGCGTCGGCGGCGTGCTCTGCTCGTCTCGCGACTCTGGTCACGGTTCGGGACGATGTATAGTATATTGTGTTATAATCAAAAGGTAGTGTGAAGCTGCATTTTGCGCAAATCTGATAACGTATGTTCATTGTACTTATTTTGTTCAACGACAAAAAGCCCCACTATTACTTTTTTCTAAAGTAACTTTTGTCTTTTAACGAAAAACATTCACTTTTTAAAGACTACTTCCTATGGCATTTCCCTCCAAGGAGTGCAATTAATTACCAGCCAGCACTCATTCATTGCACACAGCTGTGTAAGGGGTATCTACAATTGAGGAGCGGATACAAATGCAATTTTTTGTTTTGTTTTTTTTTTTTTTTGTGCGTTGTAACCTCCCCGCAAAATTTAAAATAATGGACAATGTTATTTACGGATGCTAATGGACATTGCGCTAATTGTAACCTCGCCCACAATGAGAGGTATTGAAAATGGCAACAAAAATGTTAAATTCGCAATCTGACTCAAATATAAATTCTTCACAACATTTAAAAGTCCGTTCAGTGACAAGAAACTTCAATTAAACCGAAATATCGGTCTTTGGCCCTGTGCAAAACAATCAGAATTAAAGTCTTACCTCAGAATAAATGGATGTCACATTTCTGCTCTTGTTTGTTGCGCAGCGCTTGGAGGAACTGCATTGCAAATAATAATATTCTCTTTTTTTTTTGTGATTTTAGTGAAATTTTTCTTCAAAGAAGTGGAATGAAATGTGAAGTGCAACGAACTCTTCAGTTCAATAAAAAATTAAATGTTTGAAAAATGCTTTTGAAATAAAAATTATTATTGGGGAACTTGTTGGAGAATAATTACAATAAATAAAATTGTTCATTATCTAATGATTATATTAATTAACAGTATACCTTATTCACCATCTTGACCAGTGTTGCCGACCGCCTACATCACACAACCGCACTCGGCTGCTACTACTGACCGACCGCTCTGCATGACGACTATTAGCGTACTGCACGCGACGACTACTGACAGAGTACAGCCCTCAACTAGACAGACCTACAGACTCGCAACGACCGACCGACTGACTGACTGACTGACTGAGAACCGCTCGCAACACTCGCGCGGTCCAGCGCAAACTCTCTGGTCACAGATGCTACAATGTCTCGCCATCGCTGCTATGTTACATACGTGTTTCAGTGTCTTTTTCATTGGGGTGACGATCTTTGGCTCTTTTTATTCTGAATACAGGGCCAAAGGTCAACGCTGCTGCCCTTATACAATTTATCAGGTTTCATTATGTCTGTTGCAATGTTACATACGGTTCATTCTTTCATTAATATTATCGTTGGGTTTGTTTTGTAGGGACGTTAACATTCTGGCACATTTCTATTATCATCGGACTCTCTGCTATTTGTGCAGGGAGGTTATACCTGGGTCCATTTCCATTTCCATTTACATTCTAATATTGATAGACTTTTTGTTTTCTTTTTTGTTTCTTGTTGTTTTTCCTTCTTTTTTTTGTTGTTTTTTTTTTTGTTTGTTTTGTTTTTCCCGCTCTCACCACCACCGCCGCATCACGCCTCCCGTTTTCTTGGTTTCTTTTCTGTTCTTCAACTGCTTCAACATCACCGCGCCCCATTTCCACACCACAGCCATCAGCCTCCAAGACGGGCAGGCGCAGTGTGCCATTTCCGGCGCACAAGCACACCCGTACGGTACTCTCCTCGCCCCCACGCCACCAACAACACAGCGACCACGCGGCTGTCAGGCACGGCACGGCACGGCACGGCACCGGCGAAATGCGCCGCCCCCGCCCCTCCGCGCATCCGTCCGTCTCGCCACGTTCACTGACAGCCGCGTCTGCGGCTACACCACGACAACCACAACACAACACCGCTCCCCTCCCTGGCAACTCATTGTTTTTCTCCTCCTCTTTTGCACAAACCACAACGCCGAGCACAGGCGCAAGCCACCCACACCGCGCCCCTCCCCGTCCCGCCTTTCTTTGGCCGCCGCTCCTCGTTTGCCCCCTCCCATCTCCCGAAATGCCATGCCAGCAGCGTTACGCATGCCCCTCCCCTGTCCACACAACACTACCGCCAAACGAACAGCCTTCCGGGCCACATGCAGGGCACGCCCACCTCCAAACACTGCCAATTCACGGACGCACACACACACACACACACTTTCTCGACACCTTTCTGTACGGAGGGTGCGTCATCTCGACCGTGACAGAGTGACGCCAACTATCGACGATCCATTTCCCCCCACTGGTGAAACATGTCCACTAACACCTACATACATCATTCAAGTACACAGACAATAGCATACACACAATGGGAGGGCACACGAACATGGACGGCACGGCACTGTCATACACTCTTCCTCACAACCATATCAACAAACGTTACGTACATCCGGGAAAGCGAAAGCGAAAGCGAAAGCGAAAGCAAAAGCAAAAGCAAAAGCAAAGCCCAATGCAGCCGTCAAAGGTAACGTTCACCACGGCAGACACTTGCAGCCGCGCCGCCGTTAAACGCATTTCAGTGCGGCTCCAATACGCCTCCGACACGGGAACGTTCCGTTGCTCTACGAATGCGTTTCTCCCCTTTTTCCCTTCCTCTCTCTTTTGCCCCCCCTCCTTGCACTCTTGCCTCATTCCTCACGTTCTGCCCAGACATTCGACCGATCAAAGTCAACCTTTCGTCACCGTTCTCAGCGCGACGGTGTACAACAGTATGACGGGTGTGCCCAAGACTTCGGTTCAGTTGCGTGACGCCGGTCTATCGCGCCGATCGACAGTTACTCAGGGGGCGACGGATCGGACCACGTCACCGACACACAAAACACTTTCAAACAAACACATACATACCGGATGGACACAGACAAACACGTGTACAGACATTCGCCAAACAAACGACGACCGCCGCCGCCGCCGCCGCCGCCGCCGTCTAGCGTCGCGCTTACTGTACTGCACTGGACACGCGTGCATCTTGAATGACGACATCGGTGTGCGTGCGTCGTACGCAATCAGTCAGACACGGCTATCAAAAATCAGAGTCGAATGGTACATCATCGTGCGTGTCGCCGTACACGTACAGTACAATACAACAACAATGCGTCTTAATGGCACGTTCAATTTCAACGTCACTCACACACCTCCACGCTGCAGTTACGTCGCACCATTGTCAAACTCGGCGTACAGCAAAGGGAATAGTGGGCGGCAAAAAAAAACCAAACAAAAACATTTCACATTTCACCCTCGCCATGTATGATGTGCAAAAAACAAACCCGCAAACGGCCGTCGTTACGGTGACACAAAAGTCGCCGATCGCACTGTCCCCCCTCGCAGACAGGTAACACACACACACCACCACCAATGGGTCAAAACCACTCCAACGAGGCGTGCCACCATTCCACGCCACGGCGACCAACCTCGTGGCCGTCCCCCGCAACACGCTTTGACGCGCCCCCCCCCACCCACAATCAAAATGCACACATACATCACAGCCGTCCACACAAACAACAACAACAACAATTCCGCCCTTCCCGCAAAAGGCAAGTTGGTGGCCCTGAAAAGGGCCGTTTTGCCGCTCTCGCAACGGAGGAGCCTTCTCCATCCTTCCTTCCACTCCAGAGCCACCTCCTTACTTGGAGCTCGTGTACTTGGTCACCGCCTTCGTGCCCTCGCTCACGGCGTGCTTGGCCAGCTCGCCAGGCAGCAACAGCCGCACAGCGGTCTGGATCTCGCGGGACGTGATGGTCGAGCGCTTGTTGTAGTGCGCCAGGCGAGAAGCCTCGGCCGCAATGCGCTCGAAAATGTCGTTCACGAAGCTGTTCATGATGCTCATCGCCTTCGACGAGATGCCCGTGTCAGGGTGCACCTGCTTCAGCACCTTGTAGATGTAGATGGCATAGCTCTCCTTCCTCTTGCGCTTCTTCTTCTTGTCGCCCTTCGAAATGTTCTTCTGCGCCTTGCCAGCCTTCTTGGCGGCCTTCCCGCTAGTCTTGGGCGGCATCTCGAACGAACGTACGGCAGCAGCAACACCAGTAGCAAGCGCTCCGCTCTAGTCAGCGTCTCCCCACACAGTGGCACCCGCCGCCAGCCGCCGCCGCACCTTTACCAGCTCGCCCTGTTGCGGCCGCCGACCAATGGGGCGCGCGCGCAACCGGCCGCCGCACCCGAGCCCATAAAGCACCCCCACCCCGGCTGCGCCGGCCCAAGCCCAGTCTGCATCAATCAACCGAGGACGCCACTATACAGGGACTCGCCTCGTCGATCAAAATGCTGCAAGAACAGATGACCCACTTGGTCAACGTTCTTGCCAGCATCACGCGCCTTCCAGCCGAACTCGCTACGGCAGCTAAGCAGTCGCAACCTACAGCGACTACCACAGGAAACCCCACACCCCACCATGGATAGACGACCAAATATACAAGGTCTCAAAATCTGCGTCTTCAACGCAGACGGTCTATTCAATCAAGCCCTCGAATTTAGAGAATTCATAAAAGAGGAAAACATTGACGTATGCCTAGTAGCCGAAACACACCTTAAACCAGGGGTAAGGGCATCTGCACCAAATTACAATTGTTACAGACGCGATCGGCCCACTGCAGGAGGCGGGGTCGCAGTATACGTCAAACGAGGCATAGAACACCACCAGGTGTACCCACCAGCAACCCAACAGGTAGAAACGGTCGCAATACAAATAGCCACCGTAACAGGACCCCTCACAGTCGTTGCAGCCTACCGCCCCCCTTCCCCAACGCTTGAAGAGGACGACATAGCTGCATTAAGCCAAATAAGAGGCAAGCTCCTAATAGGAGGAGACCTCAATGCCAAACACGCAGACTGGCACTCAAGAGTAAGTAATAGAGCTGGTCGACAACTGCAACGACTCGCGCGCACGCATCAGTTCCAAGTGTGGGGCCCAGAGGAACCCACCCACTTCCCGAAAAACGGGAACAGGGCAGACGTCCTCGACATTGCGCTCACAAAACACATCATGGGTTTTGTGTCCGCAAGTTCAATGAACAGAATGTCGTCGGACCACAACCCTGTCATTCTCGAGGTCGATATGGGAGAATGGCTCTCTATCCCACAGCTAAGAACCTCACACAAACGCACAAATTGGGAACAGTTCCGCGCCAATATAGCTACAGAACTGACCCAAGCCCCGCCTCCAACAGCAGACACTGTCGAGCAAACGCTGGAAGACCTCACGAACGCGATCCTGCAAGCAGCTGAGGAAGCCACGCCTGCGCCAGCGGGTCCCCCCCGCCCCAGGCAACTTCCCCAGCACCTGCTTGCACAAATAAGACACAAAAACAGGATCGCCAAAGAGTGGAAACTCACAGGCAACAGAAACACAAGGAGGCTGCTCAACAGACTACAAAGAGAGTTGAAAGTTGCGCTCACTGAGCACCGCAACCAGCAATGGTCCGAAAGACTATCAACTCTCAACTTAGAAGACCACAGTCTATGGCAAGCCACAAAACAGTTCACGAAAAGACGCGCTAGAATGCCGCCTCTGCACGGCGAACGTGGACTGCAGTTCAGCGCCGTAGACAAAGCAAACGCGCTAGCCGACGTGTTCGAGAAGCAATTCACGCCAGCAGAGGCACAGGACAGGGAACACGTCGAAACAGTTCGCAGACAACTGGCCACCTTTTTAGCAGCAGAAGACGAAGATGAATACACGCCACTCTTCAGCCCTGAAGACGTGGCAGGAGCCATCAAGTCACTGCCAATAAAAAAGGCACCAGGCCACGACCAGCTCACCAACGAACTCCTAAAACATATCCCGCCACTGGCAATAACCCACTTAGCTGATATCTTCAATGAAATTACGCGATCACAAAAATTCCCGACCCAGTGGAAACATGCAGAAGTAGTCGCGATCGCAAAACCAGGGAAAGACCCGGTATTCCCGCAGCACTACAGACCAATTAGTCTCCTGCCCACCCTCAGCAAACTGTACGAGCGCCTCCTCTTAACTCCGATTCAAGATCACATCAGAAGAGAGCAAATTATGCCAAAATTTCAATTCGGTTTCCAGCAACAACACTCCGCCCCCCAACAAATAATGAGGGTAGTTGAAGCAGCTACAGAAAGCTTCAACCGAAAGGGCTACTGCGGGATCGTCTTATTAGACGTCGCCAAGGCTTTTGATTCAGTCTGGCACACCGGAATCTTGCACAAAATGTACACCCAAGGCTTCCCAGGGACGATAGTAAAACTTATACAGAGCTATCTAACCAGTAGGACATTCTCCGTTAAGATCGATCGATCACAGTCGAGCAGGAGAAGAATACGCGCTGGAGTGCCCCAAGGGTCCGTACTGGGTCCTACCCTGTACAACCTTTACACAGCCGACATTCCTGTAACGCAGCACGTCCAAACAGCACAATATGCAGACGACACCGCCTTCTTCTCCTGCTCCACGAACAGGAACCTGGCAACGAGAAGACTACAAACAGCACTAAACAGGACTGACTCATGGGCCAAGAAATGGCGCATCTCATTGAATACTGAAAAGACCCAGGCACTTATGATAACAAGACGCATCGGGAAACGCCGCCCCCTAAGAAGACCCATCCAACTGCTGCAGCTACAAGGGCAAAATCTCCCCTGGAGAAACACGGCGAGATACCTCGGTGTGACACTGGACAAGCGACTAACTTGGAAGTGCCACATCGAGGAACTCCGCAAGAAAGCCCTAGGAAGGATGCAAGTCCTCTATCCTATATTGAATGAACGCAGTTCACTAGACCCCAGCACCGGAGTAGCGGTCTATAGAAGCCTTATTAGGCCGATACTGGAATACGCATGCCCCGTATGGGGCTATGCAGCCAGATCGACAATAGGCCGCCTACAAAAGATTCAAAACAGAGCTCTCCGGAGAGCCTTACACGTACCTCCACGATTCCCCACAGCAGATCTACATGCTGCTGCGGATATCGATACACTACAAACACGGTTCCGAAACCTGGCAGAACAGTTTTATGCCACAGCCGGTACCGCATATAATGAACTCATCAACACACTTGGCCAATACGACCAAACACATGATAAATATAAGAGACCCAAATCAATACTCTCCTGAGTAAAACAACAGAACCACACACCTCTCACGAGTAAAACAACAGAACCACACACCTCTCACCACAACAGATAAAAACAAAAGAACAGTACATCCAAAAACACCCAGCCACAGTGAAGGAAATGTCCCCAAGGGACAATAACCTTCCCAGCAACACCTTCCAATAAGAGGAAGAAATTAGAGAGGAGCGCGCGCTGCGCCGGCACGCAGTTCGAGTTCGAGATGGCGAGTGAGCAAGACGTTTATGACGCGCGCGCGGTCGCGGCAGCTGCCGCCGCCGCGCCGGAGCTGTCTGATCGCCGTTCGGCGGCGCCTGCGCCGTCGGCGGCCCCATCGGACGCTCCACTTATGACGACCCGGCAACCCCAGGAGGACCAAGAGTATATGACGACTACGCGCGCCCAGGACGATGAGATGGACTACTCTACCGACCCTCCCCGTGAGGACTGCGCTGCCGGCGCCCCGCAGAGGGTGCTTCAGCGCAAGCGATCGGCTGTCACGTCCGCCAGTGACGATCCACACACTTCTGGTACGAGTGACGCTGGATTCAAGAAACCGCCGCCTAAGAAGAGGGCGGCTCCACGACGGCGCCCGGCCGTTGTCCCTGTGCCTCCTGCCAATCAGTACGACGCCCTACAGGATGGCGCCGACTCTGAAGATCCTGACGAGCCTCCACCGGCGGCCGCCGACGATGCTACACATCGCTCCGGCCCTAAGCTGCCGCCGATTGTTATCGACTACCCTGACGATTATCTGACGCTTCGGGACTGGCTCCAGGCCAACCTCAAGAACGCTTTTACCGCCAAACACTGCGGCGAAGACCGTCTGAAGCTGACAGTCGCCACTACTGAAGATTACGTGGCTGTCATGGACATGGTTGGTGCACGTGGGATCCCAAACTACACCTTCCCCACTGTCCGACCCAAAGTTCTCAAGGTTGCCATGCGAGGCATACCGCTGAAGATGAAGGCGGACGCCTTTAAGGACGGCCTCATCACTATGGGTTTCGCGCCCACTGCAGCCACCCGGATGAAGATGCCTGGTACCCAGCGCCCCATCCCTTTGATGGAGATCGTGTTGCCTGATACGCCTGATAACAGGCAAATCTACCAAGTCACCAGGTTTTATGACCTCTCGGTGACCGTCGAGAAGTTACGCGCACGGAAGGGCCTCGTCCAATGCTACAATTGTCAGGAGCCGGGCCACACTTCCCGCCTCTGTCGCATGAGGCCCCGATGTGTCAAGTGTGGCGAGGGTCACCTCAGCCAGCAGTGTACCCGGTCCCGGGACGAACCAGCCACCTGTGCCCTGTGCAAGCGGGCTCATCCTGCGAGCTACCGCGGTTGCGCTGTCCACAAGGCAGCCAGCCGCCGCCAGCGTGGACTACCTCCCTTGCGGCAGACGTCCCGCTCCGATGGTCAACAGCAGCGGCGCCGAGCTGCGCCACCACCTGCTCCACCTGCTACTCCTCCGCGACAACCCGCCCAGCGGCGTCTGCTTGCTGCTCGGGCGGACCTTGGTTACGCCGACGTCCTCCAGGGCCGGACGACGCCTCCTTCTGCCCCTGCTGTCCAGCCTCTGCGACGCTCTGAAGACGGGCCTGCTCCACCTGCTGCAGCTGCTGATTTCATCGCGGTCTTGCAAGAAGTCCAGGCCACCCTCGTGGCTGTCTCTGCCGCTCTGGCCCAGCTGCCGACCGCCATCACTGCTGCAGTCCATGCAGCCCTCCGAAGTTTCCCCACTGCCACGGCGATCGCATCCGCTGGCCATGGCTCACAACCTTAGGCGCCACCAGACCTTCACGGCTGTAACGTGGAACGCGAATGGCCTCTTCCCTGCGCTTCTGGAATTCCGGCAGTTCCTCCAGGATTACAGCGTGGATGTGTGTCTCCTCACCGAGACACACCTCAAACCTGGACTTCGAGCGAACGCCCCGAATTACGTCTGCTATCGCGACGACAGGCTGACGGCTGGCGGTGGGACAGCCATCTATGTCAAGCGGACACTCCGGCACTATCGTGTCCCTCTGCCGAGGTTGGACTCCTGTGAAGCCACGGCCGTTGCAGTGGAGACGTCCCTTGGAACGGTCATCTTTCTCTCCGTGTACCGGCCGCCACGAGGCCACCTCACCGTCCATGATGCTGACACTCTCCTTCGTGCTGGGGTCAAGCTCTTCCTCGCTGGAGACCTGAATGCCAAGCACCAGCTCTGGAATTCTCGGACGCTGAACGTCAGTGGGAGGCGGCTCTATCATGCTGCTGAGAGGGCACGAGCTTCTGTGTATGGACCTGCTGAGCCGACGCACTACCCTTCGAACGGCTCTGCTCCCGACGTTTTGGACATTTGTCTCGTCAAGGGTGTCGACTGGTTTGTCACCCCCGACGTTCTCCACGCCTTGAGCTCCGACCACTTGCCGGTGCTCTTTCGACTACATGTCACTCCGCTTCCACCAGCGGTGAAGCTCGACACCCGGAAGACCGACTGGCCGCGCTTCCGGCAGCTTGTTCTGCAACGCCTCCCGGATGAGCCACCTCCACTGCACACGGATGTCAATGCTGCTCTTAACACGCTGACTGCGGCTCTCACCACGGCTGTTGCTGACTCCACTACGCCTCCACGGGTTTCTTCAGTGGCAGCTCCAGCACTCCCTGCAGACTTACGGGACCTTATCCGAGAACGAAACCGTCTCAACAGAGTTTGGCATGAAACACGCCAGCCCGTGCTGAAGCGGCGCATCAATCATCTTCGCCGCGTCATCAAGGCTGCCCTTGCTGCTCACCGTATCCGCCGGTGGGAGGAGAAGCTTGCCTCAGTTGATCCTGGGGCCGACACGTGGGAGTTGGTCCGTTCCCTCACACGGCACCGCCCACACATGCCGCCGCTCACAACTACCGATGGACCTGCTTACACGCCCGCCGCTAAAGCCGAGGCCCTGGCGACGACTTTTGAGGCCAACTTCCGGCCCCTTGCGGCGCCGGACGACAACGAGAACGTCCGCACAGTTGAGACCAGACTTGCTGCCTTCCTCCACGGCGATCACGGTGACGCCACCATTGTCCCGACATCGGAAAGGGAGGTCACTGACCATCTTCGCCGACTTCCCCAGACGAAGGCCCCGGGGCACGACAACGTTGACGGGAGAGTCCTCCGCATGCTGCCCAGGATTGCCATCCTGTTTGTGGTCGCTCTCTTCAACGCCATCTTTCACCAACTGCAGTACCCAGAAGCTTGGAAGAAGGCTGTCGTTGTGGCGGTCCCGAAGCCGGGCAAAAACAGGACAGTACCGGAGCATTATCGCCCCATCAGTCTCCTCCCGACGCTGAGTAAAGTTTTCGAGAGGATCCTCCTCTCTAGGTTCGGCCGGCTGCTTCACCAGGACAACATCATTCCTCGGGAACAGTTTGGCTTCCGCCAGCACCACTCCACCACTCAACAGTTGCTCCGCGTCGTCGAGGAGGCGACACTGGCGTTCAACAATCGGGAGTTTTGCGGCCTTGTCTTGCTTGATGTGTCCAAGGCCTTTGACACCGTCTGGCACCACGGCCTGCTCTTCAAGTTGTTCCATCTCGGCATCCCTTCGTGCTTCGTCCGCCTACTTGGCAACTACCTTGAGGGCCGTACATTTGTCGTCCGAGTTGGCAGCACGACTTCCTCTGTTCGCCCGGTCCTTGCTGGAGTGCCACAAGGGAGCGTTCTGGGCCCGATATTGTATGCTGTCTACACCTCTGACCTGCCGATTTCCCCGAGGGTTGGTCGTGCCATCTATGCTGATGACACGGCCCTCTTCTCGCGCCATCGCAACATCGACGCCGTCCTCCGACGTCTGCAAGCTGCTCTGCAGGACCTCGAGCGCTGGGCCGCCGACTGGCGGATCGGCTTCAACGCCACCAAATCTCAGGCGATGCTCCTCACTCGCCGTCTCCCACCTGACGTGCCGCCACTGGTGCTTTGTAATCAGGCCATCACCTGGACCACGACTGCTACCTACCTCGGGGTCATTCTCGATCGCACCCTGACATGGAAGGCTCACGTCACCGCTGTACACCGGAAGACATCTCAGAGGGCTGGGGCATTGTACCCCATGCTCAACGAAACTTCCTCGCTCCCTGTCGCCAACGGACTGCATATCTATCGCACGTGCATTCGTCCGGTCATGGACTATGCCTGTGAAGTCTGGGGCAATGCTGCCCCCTCCCACATTCAGAGGCTCCAGCAACTACAAAACAAGCTCTTGCGCCGAGTTTACCATGTGCCGCGTGATTTCCCTCATCGCCCCCTCCATCAGGCGGCTGAGGAACCCCTCGTCCGGGAGAGATTTCAAGACGCAGCGCGCCGGTTTTATACTGCCACCCGCACTTCAGACAATCCCCTCGTCCGGAGGTTAGGACGACATAATGACCATCACGACCACTACAGGCGGCCCGTTGCCCTGATCGAATAATCAGGTCAGCCCAGAAGACTCACCACCACTTCTTCCTCTCAGCGATTTCCAGTTATCATACGCGCTGACCACCGCCAACCACACCCTACAGCCTTGGTAGGAAATGCCTCTCGGTAAACCCTACGTTCACGTTAGCCTGGGATGTTCCACCCCCAGTCCAGACGAAAGGAGGCCGCGCGCGCGCCGGCACGCACTCCGCTGCTCGACTCGCTGCCGCTCGCACCGGTCGTTTTCGTTTCCGTTTCGTGTGCACCGTCGCTAGCCCATCGCCATGTCCGGACGCGGAAAGGGAGGCAAAGTCAAGGGCAAGTCAAAGTCCCGCTCAAGCAGGGCTGGGCTCCAGTTCCCGGTCGGCAGAATCCACCGCCTCCTGCGCAAGGGAAACTACGCAGAGCGCGTCGGCGCCGGGGCGCCCGTCTACCTCGCCGCCGTCATGGAGTACCTCGCGGCTGAGGTGCTCGAGCTGGCCGGAAACGCGGCCCGCGACAACAAGAAGACGCGCATCATCCCGCGCCACCTGCAGCTTGCCATCCGCAACGACGAGGAGCTCAACAAGCTCCTGTCGGGCGTCACCATCGCACAGGGTGGTGTCCTGCCCAACATCCAGGCCGTCCTGCTGCCAAAGAAGACCGAGAAGAAGGCCTAAAGGAGGCCAAGGCAATCGCAGCGCCGCGTGCTCCCCTGCACGCAACGCGCTTTGCCGGCTCGGCTCGGCCCGGCCCACAACAATCGGCCCTTTTCAGGGCCACCACACAAACCTACGTCCAAAGCAAAATTTCAGTCGTCCTCGCCGCACCTTGTTTTGTTTTAACTTTGCACTTTCACAGCACAGCCGCCGCCGGCGCACGTCCGCCATCTTGTCGTCCACACAGCCCGTGTGGCCCAACAAACACACACACACACACACATTCATTTTGCACGGTCGCAGTCGCCTTCCAAACGACAACGGCAGCAATAATGACCATTGTTACAGGGAGGCGTGTCGACACACCGCCCTCCACTCCCGCGCGCAACGGCCGTCGACACGAACGAAACAGCTGATCCGGCCGCCTGTGCCCACACGCCTTGCCTCGGA
The DNA here is from genome assembly GCF_021461385.2 of Schistocerca piceifrons. NCBI lineage: Eukaryota > Metazoa > Arthropoda > Insecta > Orthoptera > Acrididae > Schistocerca > Schistocerca piceifrons. Next base: position 950,605 of record NW_025728652.1, read on the forward strand.
AACCCCAACGCCGCCGCAAACACACAGAGCCAAACCACGCAAGCAAATAATCACCGCCTCTCGCACAACAACACACAGCCCGCCATCTCCGTCGCGATCGATACAACGACACACAATAACAAACACAAACGAAGCAGCTCCCACACACAGCCAGCCACATGACACGTTTCCTTTCCTTCTCCCCTCCCAGTCACATCACGTCGCTCAAACGGAAAGAAAGAAACAAACAAACAACACAGACTCTTTCGCACTTTTCAACTTCCGAACAGTGTGGTGGCCCTGAAAAGGGCCGTTTTCTAGTCTCTCCCACCCACAAGCACGGCCGCGGGAAGGCCAGCGCCCGCTGCGACGCAGCCTAACCGCCGAAACCGTACAGGGTGCGCCCCTGCCTCTTCAGGGCGTACACCACGTCCATGGCCGTCACAGTCTTGCGCTTGGCGTGCTCAGTGTACGTCACCGCGTCGCGGATCACGTTCTCCAGGAACACCTTCAGCACCCCGCGGGTCTCCTCGTAGATCAGACCAGAGATGCGCTTCACGCCGCCCCTGCGAGCCAGGCGGCGGATGGCGGGCTTCGTGATGCCCTGGATGTTGTCGCGCAACACCTTGCGGTGCCGCTTGGCGCCACCCTTGCCGAGCCCCTTTCCTCCCTTGCCGCGGCCTGTCATCCTTCCTTCCTCGGGCAAAGCAAAACGTGCACAAACAGCAGCTGCAGCGGCTGGCGAGTCGGCTACGGTCTGCGCCCAGCGCGCCCGCCGCCCCCCTATATAGACTCTGGCCCGCCCTCCCCCCACCACGCGCAACCGAGGGCATATAAGCGCAGCACGGAGGCGCGCGGGCCCGTTGTCAAGGCAGCACCGGACGCCGCGCCGCACCTAACCTCCACGCACGCCGCTCCGCTACCGCTATGGCCCGCACAAAGCAAACGGCCCGCAAGTCCACCGGCGGAAAGGCGCCGCGCAAACAGCTCGCCACCAAGGCGGCGAGGAAGAGCGCGCCCGCCACCGGAGGCGTCAAGAAGCCCCACCGCTACAGGCCGGGCACCGTCGCCCTGCGAGAAATCAGGCGCTACCAGAAGAGCACAGAGCTGCTCATCCGCAAGCTGCCATTCCAGCGCCTAGTGCGCGAGATCGCCCAGGACTTCAAGACCGACCTGCGCTTCCAGAGCTCCGCAGTCATGGCCCTGCAGGAGGCCAGCGAGGCCTACCTCGTCGGCCTCTTCGAAGACACCAACCTGTGCGCAATCCACGCCAAGCGCGTCACCATCATGCCCAAGGACATCCAGCTCGCGCGCCGCATCCGCGGCGAGCGCGCCTAAACCGCGCCGCGGCACCGCACCGCACAAACAAAAACGGCCCTTTTCAGGGCCACTAACATCTCTCCGTCGCGAGCAAACTTTGTCGGTCGCCTGCCTCTCGCCCCGCAACCCAAAAACAACAACCACCACTTCCCGTCCGTCCGCCACACCCGCTCACTCTGCCTGCCTGCTTAGCAGCGCGCAACAATCACACATCATCCCTCCCCGGCGCTCAAAGCGCACAATACCCAACGGCCGACGTCACACCGCACGGGTGGCTGGCCGGCCGGCCGCCGCTTTCGTTTCGAAAACACAAAAACAAACCCGCACTCCACTCCGACGGCCAACGGCCAGGCAGGCGCGCTCGCTCGCTCTACACGCCACCGAAATCCCCGCCGACTCCTTCCACATCTCAACGTGCCCCCCGTTGCAAAACATAACACACACACACACACACAAAGGAACAAAACAACAAAGACCAGACACGACTAGACAAGACAGACATCCGAGAAGAACGAACGCAGGCAAGCCAACCAACGTATTCAAACAAAACAACGTGACAGAAAACCAACCGTCGGCCGCCGCCACAAACACGGCGACAATCAACAACAACACCGCTTACCGCTACCGCCGCCCACACCCGCCACCGACCCCCGCAATCCAACCACCACGGCACGCAAACAGCATCCCCACGGGCATACAGAAACGCCAGACAGACAGACACCCACACCAAACGCAACACGACAATCAAAACCTTCCCCGACGTGCTTTGATGGCCCTGAGAAGGGCCGTTTTGGGCCGCGCGTCTCTTGCGCGCCACTAGACGACGACGGGGGGTGGGGACGACGGAGTCAAGCGCCAAACCCTTCCTTTCTCCCATCTCTTTCTCCTCTACTCTACTTCTTCTTCTTGGGCGAAGCCTTCGCCTTAGACGGCGTCGTCGCCTTCTTCGGGCGCGGCGCCTTCGGCTTCTTCGTCGGAACCTTGGCGGCCTTCTTCGCCTTCGACGGCGACTTGGCCTTGGCCGGCTTGGCCGCAGCCGCCTTCTTCGCACCCGCGGGAGCGGCCGACGCCGCAGACGCCTTCTTGGCGGCGCCCGCCTTCCGACCGGTCGCCGCCTTCACGCCACCAGCCTTCTTTGCGCCGGCCGCACGGGCGCCCTTCTTCTCCTTGCTGGCCGGAGCGGCGCGCTTCTTCTTGGCACCGCCAGCACGAGCCTTGCCGCCCTCGGCCGCCCCCCCGCCGCCGGCGCCGGCAAGCTTGAACGAGCCGGACGCGCCCTTCCCCTTCGTCTGCACCAGCTCGCCCGCCACGACGGCCGACTTGAGGTACTTCTTGATAAACGGCGCCAGCTTCTCCGCGTCCAGCTTGTAGTGCGCGGCAATGTACTTCTTGATCGCCTGCAGCGACGACCCGCCGCGCTCCTTCAGACTCTTGATGGCGGCCGTCACCATCTCAGAGGTGCGCGGGTGCGCAGGCTTGGCGCGCGGCTTCTTCGCAGACGACGCAGACTTGGCCTTCTTCGTAGTGCCGGTGGCGGCGGGTGCCGCAGCAGTCTCGTTCGTAGCCGCCTGATCTGCCATTTCGACGACGCGCGTAACACACAGCGAGAGCGAGAGCGAGCGGGACGGCAGGCAGGCACGCAAGCACAGCACAGCAGCAGAGCAGAGAATCACAAGGCCCAGCCAGTGTCGCGGGCGGGCGCGGACGGCCGAGAGAGCGGCCGCCACTCTGCGCACCGCCGCGCCGCGCCTCCCGCGCTTGCTACCCATGTATACCTATCCAGCGGTACGTCCGCCGACTCTGAAGGCGCTGTTGAAGCACATTCCGGCGTCTCTCACCCATGACGAACTGAAGGAAGAACTGGAGGACCTCGGCTTCGTCGCGACGGTGGTGGATTACCATCGTATGCCCGGGACCAATCAGCTTACTGGCCACCGCGTCGTCGTCCTGCAGGACACTCCTCGGCATCGGGAAATATTCCAGCTAACCAGGATTTACGACCTCTCCGTCACCGTGGAACGTCTGCGGAAGTCCCGTGGCCCGGTCCAATGCTTCCGGTGCCAAGGGTTCAACCACGTGGCCCGTCACTGCACTATGCCGCCTATGTGCGTCAAGTGTGGTGCTGGCCACGACAGCCGCCTTTGTCCACGAAGCAAGGAAGAGCCGCCCGTCTGTGGCCTGTGTGGAGGCAGTCATCCTGCCAATTTTCGTTCCTGCGCGAAGCATAAGGCGGCTAGCCGTCGGCAGCGGGGTCTTCCTCCCGTCCCGCCTTCCCGACGTGCTGATACCCGCCGGCGGCGCCAACCGCCGCCCACACGGCCGGCCAATGACAACCGTACGTGGCCCTCCCTCATGGAACGCCGGTCCGCGAGGATCCAGCCCGGTATCACAGTGGCCGATGCCCTGAAGGGCGTCTCCCACCCACGGGCTACTGCAGCTGCCGAGGTGCCAAGCGTCCCGCCGCCTCTTCCGCGCCAGGACCGCCAGCCAGCTTCTCCTTCACCCACTGCGGTGCCTACTGTTGGGCTCCATGACGTTTTCCAGCTGCTGCAGCATCTGACCACGATGGTGACCGAGTTGACCCATGCCATCGTCAACCTGCCTGCAACCATCGCCGCCACGGTGGAGGCGACGATCTCACGCAGCCTTCAGGCTCCTACTGCAGACACTTCCGTAGCCCAGCATGCCTAGACGCCGCCGCTTGGATGATTTCCGCATCGTGGCTTATAACGCCGCCAACCTCACCTACGACCTTGAGGAGCTCCGGCAGTTCTTGTTTGAACATGACGTGGACATATGCCTGGTGAATGAGACGTTTCTCAAACCAGGCATCCGCTCCAACATCGCAAATTACCGATGCTTTCGGACCGACAGACCGACGCAGGGGGGTGGCACGGCGATCTTCATCCGCTCCTCCATCCCGCATTGTGAAATTCAACCGCCTGCCATCGGGTCTATAGAAGTCACTGCTGTCCAGGTTGAAACAGCCACTGGACCAGTCACGTTTATGGCTGTCTACCGGAGCCCTCGCCGCCAGCTCCTCATCGATGATGCCCGTCTCCTTCTACGGACTCCAGGCAAATATTTCATCGCAGGTGACCTCAATTGCAAACATGCGGCCTGGAATTCATTGGTCACTAATCGTAATGGGCGCCTTCTACTCCAGGCCACTGAAGAGGTGAATGCGTATGTCTGTGGTCCCGTGGAGCCAACGTGTTATCCAAGCAGAGGGAGGCCTGACGTACTTGACATCGCTATTACTCGGGGACTTCATCAGTTCCTGACTGCTGACGTTCTCCACGCCCTGAACTCCGACCACCTGCCAGTTCTCTTTCAACTGGACGTCGCCCCGGTGCAGAGTACAGGCCGCCTCAATCTCAACCGCACGGACTGGCCGTGCTTTCAGCGTCGAGTTACTGCAGCCCTGCAGCGACAGGTGGATGGCGTCGGAGTTCACGAGGCCTCTGCAGCCCAGTTTGCTGATACACTCACAGCAGCTCTGGTGGGAGCGACGCCCCGCCCGCGCACCAGCACAGTCGCATCTTCCGCTCTCCCAGCGGAAATCCTCCAGGACATCCGCACACGTAATCGCCTCTGCAAGGAATGGCGTGTGACCAGGGACCCACAGCTGAAGCGCCACATCAACAGCCTGCGCCGTGACATCAAGGCCGCAATTGTCCAGCATAAGAATCGACGCTGGGCTGAGAAACTGCAGGCGTTCACCCCTGACCCCATGCACTGGAATGCGGTCCGCTTTTTTACGAAGCGCAGGACACGGATGCCCCCTCTTGCAACACCGACTGGGACGGCCTATCTACATGAGGATAAGGCGAATCTCCTTGCGGACATCTTTCAGGAGAATTTTACCCCCCTTCAAGAAGATGTGGACCAGCTACACGTCGACCAGGTTGACGCAGCGGTGCAGACCATCCTCCACGGGGACGGGGAGGAGGACCGTGACGACATACCACCTATTTCAGTGGCCGAAGTCCGTGCAAGCATCAAGGCTCTCCCGGCGTCCAAGGCTCCAGGTGTTGACGACGTTACCGGCCGGGTCCTGAAGAACCTGCCGCTCCTGGCTGTGGTTCATCTCACTGCCATCTTCAATTGGGTTCTGCGGACTCGCACCTACCCTGCAGCGTGGAAGCACTCCATCGTTATTGCTGTTCCTAAGCCGGGCAAGGATCGGAAGGACCCAAAATCCTACCGGCCTATCAGTTTGCTTCCGCACATCAGCAAGCTGTTTGAGCGGCTTCTTCTTCAGCGACTCCGGACCATCCTGGATATTCGGGAAATCCTCCCCCCGGAACAGTTTGGATTCCGCAGCGGCCACTCCACGACCCAGCAGATTGTACGTGTTGTGGAGTACATCACTCGCGCCTTCAACAACCGGGAGTACTGTGGAGCGGTTCTTCTAGATGTCACGAAGGCCTTTGACAGTGTTTGGCATGCTGGACTTCTCTGGAAGATGGACCACCTTGGCATTCCCCGAGCGTACGTGCGCCTCATTGCGTCGTACCTGCAGCACCGTACTTTTGCTGTCCGCGTTGACGCGGCTCTCTCCACTGCAAGACCTATCGTCGCCGGGGTGCCGCAGGGCTCCGTCCTGGGCCCCGTCCTTTATACTATATTTACCTCGGACCTTCCGACGTCGCCCCGAGTGGAGAAAGCCGTCTACGCCGACGATACGATGCTCTACACCAGGAGCCGGTGGCATGCCGCCATGCATTCCCGGTTGCAGCAGGCATGCGACGACCTCGAGATCTGGGCAGCTCGCTGGCGCATCCGGTTCAACCCCCTGAAGACGCAGGCCATCGTCTTTACGAGGAAGACGACGATGCCGGCCCCGCCACTTCGACTCTATGGGACCGCCCTCCCCTGGCAGAAGACCGTCCGGTACCTGGGCGTTATCATGGACGATCGCCTACTGTGGAAGCCACACATCGACGCCGTGCGTGCCAAAGTCCACCAGCGGATGGGTGCGCTGTACCCGTTCCTTAATGAAGGGTCTGAACTCTCCATCCGGAATGGCCTCCTCATCTTCCGCTTATTTATACGACCAATTGTGGACTACGCGTGTGAGGCCTGGGGCAATGCGGCTCCCACGCATATTCAGCGTCTTCAGGCGCAACAGAATAAGATCCTCCGGCGGGTCTTCCATGTACACCCGCAGTTTCCGCATCAATACCTCCACCATGCAGCTGATGAACTGGAAGTGATGCCCCGCATCCAGCAGAATGCCGGCCGTTTTTACCGACGGTCGCGCGCCTCTGCCAATCCCCTCATTCGAGACGTTGGCGCACCTCAAGATGTTCGTGACCGCTCTCAGCGGCCTGTTGCACTCCTCGACCGCTGAGACTCGGGAGTGCACCCAGCGGACGCTGCTTGCAGCTCCGTCCCTATGATTTTCTTTTTATGATCCCGCATACCCCGATGCCATACAACAAATAAAGAAGTTCAACACACCCTTTCTCCTCTGACGAATGCAGGCAATGCCGTCAGGTAAATCCTGTGTTGCTCTCCTCTTCTTGGGACATAACGACTGGCGGATGGGCGCTTGCTACCGCCCAACGTCCGACAGCCTGTGCGGAGCAGCCCCAAACCTGCGCCACAACCGCCCGCGCCTTTCAAACCACCGAGGATGGGGCTACACACAGCCACACCACAGTCGCCAACCAGTCGCCACGGCAGCGCCGCAAACCACGGCCAAACTGCAGCTACCGCGCGCTACAGCCTGGGTCGGCCCGCCGAGAATCGCCGCCCCCGCCCAAATGCCGCCCCCACAGCCCCAGCCGACGACCCGCCACAATGGCCAAACCTTCGGCAAAACTCCCACACCGTCGCCGCGGCAGCCCGGCCAGCGCGGCCGGCGCCACAGCCACACAAGCCGAGGCGTGCGGCGATGACGGCCGTGCAAACGCGCCTCCGCCGCCCCATCGCCTTCCGTCGCCCTCCCGCCGTTTCCCGATCGGCCCGCAGCCGTCGGGCCACATCGCGCGCCGTCCTCCTCCTCTCGCCCGCCAACATTCACAGCCGTTTATCAACAATTGCCCGCCGCAAACGGACGCCGCCTGCGCAACAGGCGCCGCCGCCCCTCGCCGCTTCCGACCCAACCCCTCGACCGAGGCAAACCGCAATCCGAATCTACAGACCAACCCAATCTGCCGTCAGCACACACGACAGCCGACCTTACACGTTACGCGTTACACATTACGTTTACACGTCTAGGTTAGGTTAGGGTTAGGTGGACGTGGGTTAGGTTAAGGGGACTTGGGTTAGGTTAAGCGTCAAACTTAGGTTAAGCATTCAAACACGTCAGGCGTCAGAGGGTAGGTTAGGTTACACGTTAGGTTAAGGGGTCAGTGCTAGGTTAAAAAAAAGCGTTCAAACGTGAGGCGTCAGCCGGACAGCTTACCTTACGTAGACGTTAGGGGCTCACAGGCTGAGCTCACCTCGCCACACCACAGGTTAGGTTCGGTTCGCTCGGCTCAGCGTAAAGCGCCGAGGTCAGGGTTACGTTCGTTCACCTTCGGGCGCCACACTTTCGGTTGAAAGGTCGCGACGGGACGACGTCGGCAGGCACGCCGCAAACGAACAAAAACGTACAGACGACGTCGAAAACCGCCGACAGACGGGGGAGCAGCACGACCACGACCAGATACCGAGCGCGAACGAGACACACGCGAACCACCCCCACCGGCCAAAGGGCACCACACAACAACCCAGAGCACCACGTGTCGACACCAGAGCAACCCGCCGCTCACGCGACATGGCTGGCACCGAAGGGCAACCGCCCGCAACTGCGCTTTCCGCGCCGGCCCGGATGCACGTCGTGCTACAACAACACCACTACCGTACACAGCCGCTGTTCACAACATCACTATCATGCGCGCCCGCGGCTCGCCGCCGTCGCAGTCGCAGCCCCAACGCCAGCACTTTTGCACCACCATTCACACGCACCGCAACACAGCTCGCCGACACAGCCGAACAAAACAAACACCACACAACAACAGCAACAACGCCGCCGCCTCTACTTGTGCCGGCGACCCACCCCGCCGATGGCGCACCTTTCGCCAGCCGGCAATCGACACACACGCACCCACCCACCCCCCGGGGCCCAGTGCAAAAAAAAACACACAAAAACAAAAAAACCAAACAAAAACAAAACGACACGGGAAGCGCACACCGCCACTTCGCGCGCACGCCACCAACCAGTCGTCGTCTCAAAATAACAAACACAAAAAAAAAATAAACTAACAACTAGGGCAACACGAAACAAAAAACGCCTCGCACGAACCGCCCACAAAAAGGACAAGCACACGCACAGCCTCTGCTGACGACCACGACGCAGCGGCACGCTGCTCCTGTCCCGCGCCCCGCGCCCCACTCGAGTCACAACTCACGCGACACCGTCAACGACGGGCTCGCTTCCCGCAACCTACCACCTTTCCGCCACGACGCACAGCCCCAGCCCCACCCGACGACGCGCCCGTGGCAACGACTGCACTTTCACCACCGCCTCCCCCTTCCCCCCCAAAACACACACACACACACACACACACACACACACAGCCAGCCAAAAACGCACTCGCGACCCACACATGCACACGCCAACCAGTCAACGTCGACAACCACACGCAAGGCTCGAAACGAAACCGGCGTCCTTCCACGTTGCCATCAAGCTACGCGACACAAGACACAAGGAACCAACACAACAGCCGGCCCCACTAATTCCCCACTCTCACGCCGCAAAAAGCACACCGAAACCGCCAAACGCACGCACATTCCCCTTCGCACTGACACCGACCGGCTCGCTACCACACACCTCTCGGCAGCCGTTTCACGCCAATTCGCCACACCGCCCACACAGTCGACAAGCGCCCGCCCTGTACGGCACACGCAACGACGCAGCGCAGCAAAGGGCGCCCGCAACACATACCTCTCCTCCCCCTCTCTCTCTCTCTCCGCCGCCCGACGCGCCAACCGCCACACCACACCGCCAGCCACTCGCAAATTGTGCACTGCCACCAGCCACACGTCCAACACGCCGCGCCGCCTCCGGCCACCCGCCAGGGGGCGCTCACGTCCGCGACAACAGCGCGGCCCGCCGGGCCGGGCCGGGCCGGGCCGAACCGAACCGAGCCGCCGCTGCTCTGCACTCGGCACGGCCACACCCTGCTGCAGACCGGGCTCGTCTCTCTGTACGCGTCTGCCTGCGCATCAACACAACACGACCTTTTTTTTTTCCTCTCTCTACCGCCATCCCTTCTTCTCGCGTTTTACTCGTTGTTGCAGCAGCGGCGCACACCTACACATCCACAGCCCCAGCCGAGCCGAGCCGGCCTCACCTCAGGGCCCGCCGCCAGCGTCTCCTCCTCGGGCACAGGTGCGGTGCTGTGGCCGCCCATCCAACCGCATTGCTGGCCGTCCAGCCGCCAGGCGTTCCCACTGCCGCGAGCCACGCCGCGCACCGACCCTGCTGCAGAAAACGAAGCATAGCCAGAGACCGACCGATACACAAAGCAAGCCGTCGCCTCGCCTCTTGTCCTTCCTGCCTTCCTTCCGCCCCCGCCCTTCTCACACCACCGCCTCTCCACTTTCGCCCCCCCCTCCTCCTTTTTTTTTTTTTTTTTGTTTTCTTCTTTCTTTCTTTCTTTCTTTCTTTGGCCCTCTCTCCTTCCCGCCATGGCGGTTACGGCACCGCCTGCAGCGGCAGATTTTGTGCGCCCACACGCCTACTCCTACCACCATTAACCTCGCCCTGCCCTGCCCATCAACGTCGCAGTCGAACCGACGCTTGCCAACACACTGCCGACGTTCCTTTCTCTTTTCGGCCTACGCCCATTACGCGCCGCCGCCACAGCACCTTCCCTTCCCACAACACACCGACGTCATCACACGCACCCAAAACAGGGGCCACGACCGTGTTCCTCGCCCACTCCCGTCCCGCACGGTACGCACATTCCCAACTATTACCGCGCACCCTCCCTTTCCAATCTGTGTGTCTCTGTGTCTGTGTCCTGTCCGCGCGTGACGCCTCTCAACATCCGCCGTCCCCCGTCCCGTTTTCGCCCCCATGCCGTCGTCGCGCCGCCTCCTCCCCGTCCACCGCCGCCCCTGTCCGCCCCGCACCACACCATACACCGCTGCTTGTCCCGGCCGTTGCCACCAAAGGCGCCGACCGCAAACGCGCCACGCCGCAGCCCCCGTGCGTCTCGCGCTCGCTTGCATCTCCGTGCCGACGCTGCCTCTCTTCCCGCTCGCACTCGACCTCGACAACACAGTCTTTGGCTCCGCCACTGCGTGTTCCGGTGGTACGCACGCTGCAACACGTATGTATTCATTACCAGAGCGATGGCGAGGCATGACAGCATCTCTGTCTGACCAGAGAGTTATTTATCGTTGCTAGTCGGCGCTTGGACCGCGCCAGACGACAGTAGTGGCACGCACCGGGTCGCCAGGAACAGTTGTTATATATATTGTAGCGCGAGTCGGGAGAGGTAGTAGTCGGTCGACAGTAGTAGCGGGTGGACGGTTGTACTGAGCGGGCGTCGGCGGCGTGCTCTGCTCGTCTCGCGACTCTGGTCACGGTTCGGGACGATGTATAGTATATTGTGTTATAATCAAAAGGTAGTGTGAAGCTGCATTTTGCGCAAATCTGATAACGTATGTTCATTGTACTTATTTTGTTCAACGACAAAAAGCCCCACTATTACTTTTTTCTAAAGTAACTTTTGTCTTTTAACGAAAAACATTCACTTTTTAAAGACTACTTCCTATGGCATTTCCCTCCAAGGAGTGCAATTAATTACCAGCCAGCACTCATTCATTGCACACAGCTGTGTAAGGGGTATCTACAATTGAGGAGCGGATACAAATGCAATTTTTTGTTTTGTTTTTTTTTTTTTTGTGCGTTGTAACCTCCCCGCAAAATTTAAAATAATGGACAATGTTATTTACGGATGCTAATGGACATTGCGCTAATTGTAACCTCGCCCACAATGAGAGGTATTGAAAATGGCAACAAAAATGTTAAATTCGCAATCTGACTCAAATATAAATTCTTCACAACATTTAAAAGTCCGTTCAGTGACAAGAAACTTCAATTAAACCGAAATATCGGTCTTTGGCCCTGTGCAAAACAATCAGAATTAAAGTCTTACCTCAGAATAAATGGATGTCACATTTCTGCTCTTGTTTGTTGCGCAGCGCTTGGAGGAACTGCATTGCAAATAATAATATTCTCTTTTTTTTGTGATTTTAGTGAAATTTTTCTTCAAAGAAGTGGAATGAAATGTGAAGTGCAACGAACTCTTCAGTTCAATAAAAAATTAAATGTTTGAAAAATGCTTTTGAAATAAAAATTATTATTGGGGAACTTGTTGGAGAATAATTACAATAAATAAAATTGTTCATTATCTAATGATTATATTAATTAACAGTATACCTTATTCACCATCTTGACCAGTGTTGCCGACCGCCTACATCACACAACCGCACTCGGCTGCTACTACTGACCGACCGCTCTGCATGACGACTATTAGCGTACTGCACGCGACGACTACTGACAGAGTACAGCCCTCAACTAGACAGACCTACAGACTCGCAACGACCGACCGACTGACTGACTGACTGACTGAGAACCGCTCGCAACACTCGCGCGGTCCAGCGCAAACTCTCTGGTCACAGATGCTACAATGTCTCGCCATCGCTGCTATGTTACATACGTGTTTCAGTGTCTTTTTCATTGGGGTGACGATCTTTGGCTCTTTTTATTCTGAATACAGGGCCAAAGGTCAACGCTGCTGCCCTTATACAATTTATCAGGTTTCATTATGTCTGTTGCAATGTTACATACGGTTCATTCTTTCATTAATATTATCGTTGGGTTTGTTTTGTAGGGACGTTAACATTCTGGCACATTTCTATTATCATCGGACTCTCTGCTATTTGTGCAGGGAGGTTATACCTGGGTCCATTTCCATTTCCATTTACATTCTAATATTGATAGACTTTTTGTTTTCTTTTTTGTTTCTTGTTGTTTTTCCTTCTTTTTTTTGTTGTTTTTTTTTTTGTTTGTTTTGTTTTTCCCGCTCTCACCACCACCGCCGCATCACGCCTCCCGTTTTCTTGGTTTCTTTTCTGTTCTTCAACTGCTTCAACATCACCGCGCCCCATTTCCACACCACAGCCATCAGCCTCCAAGACGGGCAGGCGCAGTGTGCCATTTCCGGCGCACAAGCACACCCGTACGGTACTCTCCTCGCCCCCACGCCACCAACAACACAGCGACCACGCGGCTGTCAGGCACGGCACGGCACGGCACGGCACCGGCGAAATGCGCCGCCCCCGCCCCTCCGCGCATCCGTCCGTCTCGCCACGTTCACTGACAGCCGCGTCTGCGGCTACACCACGACAACCACAACACAACACCGCTCCCCTCCCTGGCAACTCATTGTTTTTCTCCTCCTCTTTTGCACAAACCACAACGCCGAGCACAGGCGCAAGCCACCCACACCGCGCCCCTCCCCGTCCCGCCTTTCTTTGGCCGCCGCTCCTCGTTTGCCCCCTCCCATCTCCCGAAATGCCATGCCAGCAGCGTTACGCATGCCCCTCCCCTGTCCACACAACACTACCGCCAAACGAACAGCCTTCCGGGCCACATGCAGGGCACGCCCACCTCCAAACACTGCCAATTCACGGACGCACACACACACACACACTTTCTCGACACCTTTCTGTACGGAGGGTGCGTCATCTCGACCGTGACAGAGTGACGCCAACTATCGACGATCCATTTCCCCCCACTGGTGAAACATGTCCACTAACACCTACATACATCATTCAAGTACACAGACAATAGCATACACACAATGGGAGGGCACACGAACATGGACGGCACGGCACTGTCATACACTCTTCCTCAGAACCATATCAACAAACGTTACGTACATCCGGGAAAGCGAAAGCGAAAGCGAAAGCAAAAGCAAAAGCAAAAGCAAAGCCCAATGCAGCCGTCAAAGGTAACGTTCACCACGGCAGACACTTGCAGCCGCGCCGCCGTTAAACGCATTTCAGTGCGGCTCCAATACGCCTCCGACACGGGAACGTTCCGTTGCTCTACGAATGCGTTTCTCCCCTTTTTCCCTTCCTCTCTCTTTTGCCCCCCCTCCTTGCACTCTTGCCTCATTCCTCACGTTCTGCCCAGACATTCGACCGATCAAAGTCAACCTTTCGTCACCGTTCTCAGCGCGACGGTGTACAACAGTATGACGGGTGTGCCCAAGACTTCGGTTCAGTTGCGTGACGCCGGTCTATCGCGCCGATCGACAGTTACTCAGGGGGCGACGGATCGGACCACGTCACCGACACACAAAACACTTTCAAACAAACACATACATACCGGATGGACACAGACAAACACGTGTACAGACATTCGCCAAACAAACGACGACCGCCGCCGCCGCCGCCGCCGCCGCCGCCGCCGCCGCCGTCTAGCGTCGCGCTTACTGTACTGCACTGGACACGCGTGCATCTTGAATGACGACATCGGTGTGCGTGCGTCGTACGCAATCAGTCAGACACGGCTATCAAAAATCAGAGTCGAATGGTACATCATCGTGCGTGTCGCCGTACACGTACAGTACAATACAACAACAATGCGTCTTAATGGCACGTTCAATTTCAACGTCACTCACACACCTCCACGCTGCAGTTACGTCGCACCATTGTCAAACTCGGCGTACAGCAAAGGGAATAGTGGGCGGCAAAAAAAAACCAAACAAAAACATTTCACATTTCACCCTCGCCATGTATGATGTGCAAAAAACAAACCCGCAAACGGCCGTCGTTACGGTGACACAAAAGTCGCCGATCGCACTGTCCCCCCTCGCAGACAGGTAACACACACACACCACCACCAATGGGTCAAAACCACTCCAACGAGGCGTGCCACCATTCCACGCCACGGCGACCAACCTCGTGGCCGTCCCCCGCAACACGCTTTGACGCGCCCCCCCCCACCCACAATCAAAATGCACACATACATCACAGCCGTCCACACAAACAACAACAACAACAATTCCGCCCTTCCCGCAAAAGGCAAGTTGGTGGCCCTGAAAAGGGCCGTTTTGCCGCTCTCGCAACGGAGGAGCCTTCTCCATCCTTCCTTCCACTCCAGAGCCACCTCCTTACTTGGAGCTCGTGTACTTGGTCACCGCCTTCGTGCCCTCGCTCACGGCGTGCTTGGCCAGCTCGCCAGGCAGCAACAGCCGCACAGCGGTCTGGATCTCGCGGGACGTGATGGTCGAGCGCTTGTTGTAGTGCGCCAGGCGAGAAGCCTCAGCCGCAATGCGCTCGAAAATGTCGTTCACGAAGCTGTTCATGATGCTCATCGCCTTCGACGAGATGCCCGTGTCAGGGTGCACCTGCTTCAGCACCTTGTAGATGTAGATGGCATAGCTCTCCTTCCTCTTGCGCTTCTTCTTCTTGTCGCCCTTCGAAATGTTCTTCTGCGCCTTGCCAGCCTTCTTGGCGGCCTTCCCGCTAGTCTTGGGCGGCATCTCGAACGAACGTACGGCAGCAGCAACACCAGTAGCAAGCGCTCCGCTCTAGTCAGCGTCTCCCCACACAGTGGCACCCGCCGACATGAAAATGGCTGGGTCTATACCCATGGTGTACTTGAAGAACCAGCGTCCTTGAAACGCTCTGTCTTACGAGGTGTTCCTTTATGGTGCGGATTCAGGGTTATATATGGTACTGGCTAGGGGTCGGTTTTCCCCTGGATAGATGATGGTTGTGGAGGCGGCAGCGATGATGATGTAAGTGTAAGTTTGCACATGAATTTATATGACTAACGCCTGAATTGGCGATGGATGGTGGCGATTGGTGCTCTCTGGCCAGGGTTTTCATCCCTTCCCAGAGAGTTGATGAGTTGGTGTGGTGATGCATTGGATGATTCGTAGAATTTTAATGATTTTTGTTTTATGAGGTGATAGAATGATGGCTGTCCTAACATTGCTCTGATCTCCACATTGCTCGAGAACCATGGAGCGTCTGCAACTATACGGAAGGCTTTGTTTTGGATGATTTCCAACTGTTTAAGGTTGGTGTCTGCTGCCATACTCCACGCTTCTGAACCGTAGAGCATGGCTGGCAGGATGATCGTTTTCCAAATTTTGAGCTTGGCAGGTATTGTGAGTCCCCTGCCTTTAAGGAGAGGATATAACTGAAAGAGCCGGGCGGAGCCCTTGTTTCTGGCCTCTTTAATGTGATGCACAAATGTCAGATTCTTATCCAGTTTTAGCCCGAGGTAGGTAACTACTTCTCTCCAGGGTAGTACCTGGTTGTTGTGCGTGATGTTCACTATGGGGCGTTTTATTTTGTGGCTGAATAAGATAGTCTGGCATTTGTCTGCGTTTATCTTTATTTTCCACAGATTGCACCACTTTGTCACTTTATCTAGGTGTCGCTGTAGGCGGTAGGCTAGATAGTTGATGTTTCTGCCACTGTGGTATAATGCAGTGTCATCTGCATATAGGGCAATGTTACCGCCCGGCTCCTTCGGCAGATCATTGGTGTATAGTAAGTATAGGAGGGGGCCAAGCACAGATCCCTGTGGGACACCTGCTTCTATTTGTTTTAGCTCGCTGTCTGCTCGATCTACTGTAGAGTAAAATGTCCTTTCCACCAGGAACGAGTGGACTATTTTAAGCAGGTGAAGTGGGCAATTCATCTTCGACAGCTTGTATAGCAGGCCGCCATGCCAAACCCGGTCGAACGCTTTTTCAATGTCCAGGAAAATGGCAGCTGTGCTATTGCCCTGGCTCTTCTCTGTGCAGATGTGCTCCACCAGACGAATGGCTTGTTGTGTTGTGCTATGCCCAGCACGAAATCCAAATTGTTCAGGGATAAGGATATTGTTGGCAGATAGGAATTGTAGTAGGGAGTTTTGGATGAGGATTTCAAGTAATTTAGACAGGTGGTTTAGCAGGGAGATTGGTCGATAGTTTTGAGGGAATAGGTGATCTTTATTTGGTTTTGGAATTGATATTACTTTAGCAACCTTCCAGGTTGAAGGGAAATATTGTGCTGTAAGACAATTATTTAAGATGGCAGTGAGATGGGAGATTGCAGGTTGGGGGAGGGCCTTAAGGAAGGATGGTTTGATGTTGTCAGGACCAGGGGCTTTTGCAGTGCCGATTCGCCTGATGATAGCAGCAACTACACGCTCGCTGGTCAGTTCAAAGGTCGTGTCGGACCTGGTGCGAAGTCTACGATGGAGGTGTCGTTCTACCCGCTGTTCCAGGGCGTCTGCTTCGTCCTCGTCGTCCTCTATGACATTCTCCCGGAATTGGAGCTCGAGGGTGTTTGACATGGCGCCAGCCGCCGCCGCACCTTTACCAGCTCGCCCTGTTGCGGCCGCCGACCAATGGGGCGCGCGCGCAACCGGCCGCCGCACCCGAGCCCATAAAGCACCCCCACCCCGGCTGCGCCGGCACGCACTCCGCTGCTCGACTCGCTGCCGCTCGCACCGGTCGTTTTCGTTTCCGTTTCGTGTGCACCGTCGCTAGCCCATCGCCATGTCCGGACGCGGAAAGGGAGGCAAAGTCAAGGGCAAGTCAAAGTCCCGCTCAAGCAGGGCTGGGCTCCAGTTCCCGGTCGGCAGAATCCACCGCCTCCTGCGCAAGGGAAACTACGCAGAGCGCGTCGGCGCCGGGGCGCCCGTCTACCTCGCCGCCGTCATGGAGTACCTCGCGGCTGAGGTGCTCGAGCTGGCCGGAAACGCGGCCCGCGACAACAAGAAGACGCGCATCATCCCGCGCCACCTGCAGCTTGCCATCCGCAACGACGAGGAGCTCAACAAGCTCCTGTCGGGCGTCACCATCGCACAGGGTGGTGTCCTGCCCAACATCCAGGCCGTCCTGCTGCCAAAGAAGACCGAGAAGAAGGCCTAAAGGAGGCCAAGGCAATCGCAGCGCCGCGTGCTCCCCTGCACGCAACGCGCTTTGCCGGCTCGGCTCGGCCCGGCCCACAACAATCGGCCCTTTTCAGGGCCACCACACAAACCTACGTCCAAAGCAAAATTTCAGTCGTCCTCGCCGCACCTTGTTTTGTTTTAACTTTGCACTTTCACAGCACAGCCGCCGCCGGCGCACGTCCGCCATCTTGTCGTCCACACAGCCCGTGTGGCCCAACAAACACACACACACACACATTCATTTTGCACGGTCGCAGTCGCCTTCCAAACGACAACGGCAGCAATAATGACCATTGTTACAGGGAGGCGTGTCGACACACCGCCCTCCACTCCCGCGCGCAACGGCCGTCGACACGAACGAAACAGCTGATCCGGCCGCCTGTGCCCACACGCCTTGCCTCGGAAACCCCAACGCCGCCGCAAACACACAGAGCCAAACCACGCAAGCAAATAATCACCGCCTCTCGCACAACAACACACAGCCCGCCATCTCCGTCGCGATCGATACAACGACACACAATAACAAACACAAACGAAGCAGCTCCCACACACAGCCAGCCACATGACACGTTTCCTTTCCTTCTCCCCTCCCAGTCACATCACGTCGCTCAAACGGAAAGAAAGAAACAAACAAACAACACAGACTCTTTCGCACTTTTCAACTTCCGAACAGTGTGGTGGCCCTGAAAAGGGCCGTTTTCTAGTCTCTCCCACCCACAAGCACGGCCGCGGGAAGGCCAGCGCCCGCTGCGACGCAGCCTAACCGCCGAAACCGTACAGGGTGCGCCCCTGCCTCTTCAGGGCGTACACCACGTCCATGGCCGTCACAGTCTTGCGCTTGGCGTGCTCAGTGTACGTCACCGCGTCGCGGATCACGTTCTCCAGGAACACCTTCAGCACCCCGCGGGTCTCCTCGTAGATCAGACCAGAGATGCGCTTCACGCCGCCCCTGCGAGCCAGGCGGCGGATGGCGGGCTTCGTGATGCCCTGGATGTTGTCGCGCAACACCTTGCGGTGCCGCTTGGCGCCACCCTTGCCGAGCCCCTTTCCTCCCTTGCCGCGGCCTGTCATCCTTCCTTCCTCGGGCAAAGCAAAACGTGCACAAACAGCAGCTGCAGCGGCTGGCGAGTCGGCTACGGTCTGCGCCCAGCGCGCCCGCCGCCCCCCTATATAGACTCTGGCCCGCCCTCCCCCCACCACGCGCAACCGAGGGCATATAAGCGCAGCACGGAGGCGCGCGGGCCCGTTGTCAAGGCAGCACCGGACGCCGCGCTGCACCTAACCTCCACGCACGCCGCTCCGCTACCGCTATGGCCCGCACAAAGCAAACGGCCCGCAAGTCCACCGGCGGAAAGGCGCCGCGCAAACAGCTCGCCACCAAGGCGGCGAGGAAGAGCGCGCCCGCCACCGGAGGCGTCAAGAAGCCCCACCGCTACAGGCCGGGCACCGTCGCCCTGCGAGAAATCAGGCGCTACCAGAAGAGCACAGAGCTGCTCATCCGCAAGCTGCCATTCCAGCGCCTAGTGCGCGAGATCGCCCAGGACTTCAAGACCGACCTGCGCTTCCAGAGCTCCGCAGTCATGGCCCTGCAGGAGGCCAGCGAGGCCTACCTCGTCGGCCTCTTCGAAGACACCAACCTGTGCGCAATCCACGCCAAGCGCGTCACCATCATGCCCAAGGACATCCAGCTCGCGCGCCGCATCCGCGGCGAGCGCGCCTAAACCGCGCCGCGGCACCGCACCGCACAAACAAAAACGGCCCTTTTCAGGGCCACTAACATCTCTCCGTCGCGAGCAAACTTTGTCGGTCGCCTGCCTCTCGCCCCGCAACCCAAAAACAACAACCACCACTTCCCGTCCGTCCGCCACACCCGCTCACTCTGCCTGCCTGCTTAGCAGCGCGCAACAATCACACATCATCCCTCCCCGGCGCTCAAAGCGCACAATACCCAACGGCCGACGTCACACCGCACGGGTGGCTGGCCGGCCGGCCGCCGCTTTCGTTTCGAAAACACAAAAACAAACCCGCACTCCACTCCGACGGCCAACGGCCAGGCAGGCGCGCTCGCTCGCTCTACACGCCACCGAAATCCCCGCCGACTCCTTCCACATCTCAACGTGCCCCCCGTTGCAAAACATAACACACACACACACACACACAAAGGAACAAAACAACAAAGACCAGACACGACTAGACAAGACAGACATCCGAGAAGAACGAACGCAGGCAAGCCAACCAACGTATTCAAACAAAACAACGTGACAGAAAACCAACCGTCGGCCGCCGCCACAAACACGGCGACAATCAACAACAACACCGCTTACCGCTACCGCCGCCCACACCCGCCACCGACCCCCGCAATCCAACCACCACGGCACGCAAACAGCATCCCCACGGGCATACAGAAACGCCAGACAGACAGACACCCACACCAAACGCAACACGACAATCAAAACCTTCCCCGACGTGCTTTGATGGCCCTGAGAAGGGCCGTTTTGGGCCGCGCGTCTCTTGCGCGCCACTAGACGACGACGGGGGGTGGGGACGACGGAGTCAAGCGCCAAACCCTTCCTTTCTCCCATCTCTTTCTCCTCTACTCTACTTCTTCTTCTTGGGCGAAGCCTTCGCCTTAGACGGCGTCGTCGCCTTCTTCGGGCGCGGCGCCTTCGGCTTCTTCGTCGGAACCTTGGCGGCCTTCTTCGCCTTCGACGGCGACTTGGCCTTGGCCGGCTTGGCCGCAGCCGCCTTCTTCGCACCCGCGGGAGCGGCCGACGCCGCAGACGCCTTCTTGGCGGCGCCCGCCTTCCGACCGGTCGCCGCCTTCACGCCACCAGCCTTCTTTGCGCCGGCCGCACGGGCGCCCTTCTTCTCCTTGCTGGCCGGAGCGGCGCGCTTCTTCTTGGCACCGCCAGCACGAGCCTTGCCGCCCTCGGCCGCCCCCCCGCCGCCGGCGCCGGCAAGCTTGAACGAGCCGGACGCGCCCTTCCCCTTCGTCTGCACCAGCTCGCCCGCCACGACGGCCGACTTGAGGTACTTCTTGATAAACGGCGCCAGCTTCTCCGCGTCCAGCTTGTAGTGCGCGGCAATGTACTTCTTGATCGCCTGCAGCGACGACCCGCCGCGCTCCTTCAGACTCTTGATGGCGGCCGTCACCATCTCAGAGGTGCGCGGGTGCGCAGGCTTGGCGCGCGGCTTCTTCGCAGACGACGCAGACTTGGCCTTCTTCGTAGTGCCGGTGGCGGCGGGTGCCGCAGCAGTCTCGTTCGTAGCCGCCTGATCTGCCATTTCGACGACGCGCGTAACACACAGCGAGAGCGAGAGCGAGCGGGACGGCAGGCAGGCACGCAAGCACAGCACAGCAGCAGAGCAGAGAATCACAAGGCCCAGCCAGTGTCGCGGGCGGGCGCGGACGGCCGAGAGAGCGGCCGCCACTCTGCGCGCCGCCGCGCCGCGCCTCCCGCGCTTGCTACCGCCCAACGTCCGACAGCCTGTGCGGAGCAGCCCCAAACCTGCGCCACAACCGCCCGCGCCTTTCAAACCACCGAGGATGGGGCTACACACAGCCACACCACAGTCGCCAACCAGTCGCCACGGCAGCGCCGCAAACCACGGCCAAACTGCAGCTACCGCGCGCTACAGCCTGGGTCGGCCCGCCGAGAATCGCCGCCCCCGCCCAAATGCCGCCCCCACAGCCCCAGCCGACGACCCGCCACAATGGCCAAACCTTCGGCAAAACTCCCACACCGTCGCCGCGGCAGCCCGGCCAGCGCGGCCGGCGCCACAGCCACACAAGCCGAGGCGTGCGGCGATGACGGCCGTGCAAACGCGCCTCCGCCGCCCCATCGCCTTCCGTCGCCCTCCCGCCGTTTCCCGATCGGCCCGCAGCCGTCGGGCCACATCGCGCGCCGTCCTCCTCCTCTCGCCCGCCAACATTCACAGCCGTTTATCAACAATTGCCCGCCGCAAACGGACGCCGCCTGCGCAACAGGCGCCGCCGCCCCTCGCCGCTTCCGACCCAACCCCTCGACCGAGGCAAACCGCAATCCGAATCTACAGACCAACCCAATCTGCCGTCAGCACACACGACAGCCGACCTTACACGTTACGCGTTACACATTACGTTTACACGTCTAGGTTAGGTTAGGGTTAGGTGGACGTGGGTTAGGTTAAGGGGACTTGGGTTAGGTTAAGCGTCAAACTTAGGTTAAGCATTCAAACACGTCAGGCGTCAGAGGTTAAGTTAGGTTACACGTTAGGTTAAGGGGTCAGTGCTAGGTTAAAAAAAAGCGTTCAAACGTGAGGCGTCAGCCGGACAGCTTACCTTACGTAGACGTTAGGGGCTCACAGGCTGAGCTCACCTCGCCACACCACAGGTTAGGTTCGGTTCGCTCGGCTCAGCGTAAAGCGCCGAGGTCAGGGTTACGTTCGTTCACCTTCGGGCGCCACACTTTCGGTTGAAAGGTCGCGACGGGACGACGTCGGCAGGCACGCCGCAAACGAACAAAAACGTACAGACGACGTCGAAAACCGCCGACAGACGGGGGAGCAGCACGACCACGACCAGATACCGAGCGCGAACGAGACACACGCGAACCACCCCCACCGGCCAAAGGGCACCACACAACAACCCAGAGCACCACGTGTCGACACCAGAGCAACCCGCCGCTCACGCGACATGGCTGGCACCGAAGGGCAACCGCCCGCAACTGCGCTTTCCGCGCCGGCCCGGATGCACGTCGTGCTACAACAACACCACTACCGTACACAGCCGCTGTTCACAACATCACTATCATGCGCGCCCGCGGCTCGCCGCCGTCGCAGTCGCAGCCCCAACGCCAGCACTTTTGCACCACCATTCACACGCACCGCAACACAGCTCGCCGACACAGCCGAACAAAACAAACACCACACAACAACAGCAACAACGCCGCCGCCTCTACTTGTGCCGGCGACCCACCCCGCCGATGGCGCACCTTTCGCCAGCCGGCAATCGACACACACGCACCCACCCACCCCCCGGGGCCCAGTGCAAAAAAAAACACACAAAAACAAAAAAACCAAACAAAAACAAAACGACACGGGAAGCGCACACCGCCACTTCGCGCGCACGCCACCAACCAGTCGTCGTCTCAAAATAACAAACACAAAAAAAAAATAAACTAACAACTAGGGCAACACGAAACAAAAAACGCCTCGCACGAACCGCCCACAAAAAGGACAAGCACACGCACAGCCTCTGCTGACGACCACGACGCAGCGGCACGCTGCTCCTGTCCCGCGCCCCGCGCCCCACTCGAGTCACAACTCACGCGACACCGTCAACGACGGGCTCGCTTCCCGCAACCTACCACCTTTCCGCCACGACGCACAGCCCCAGCCCCACCCGACGACGCGCCCGTGGCAACGACTGCACTTTCACCACCGCCTCCCCCTTCCCCCCCAAAACACACACACACACACACACACACACACACAGCCAGCCAAAAACGCACTCGCGACCCACACATGCACACGCCAACCAGTCAACGTCGACAACCACACGCAAGGCTCGAAACGAAACCGGCGTCCTTCCACGTTGCCATCAAGCTACGCGACACAAGACACAAGGAACCAACACAACAGCCGGCCCCACTAATTCCCCACTCTCACGCCGCAAAAAGCACACCGAAACCGCCAAACGCACGCACATTCCCCTTCGCACTGACACCGACCGGCTCGCTACCACACACCTCTCGGCAGCCGTTTCACGCCAATTCGCCACACCGCCCACACAGTCGACAAGCGCCCGCCCTGTACGGCACACGCAACGACGCAGCGCAGCAAAGGGCGCCCGCAACACATACCTCTCCTCCCCCTCTCTCTCTCTCTCCGCCGCCCGACGCGCCAACCGCCACACCACACCGCCAGCCACTCGCAAATTGTGCACTGCCACCAGCCACACGTCCAACACGCCGCGCCGCCTCCGGCCACCCGCCAGGGGGCGCTCACGTCCGCGACAACAGCGCGGCCCGCCGGGCCGGGCCGGGCCGGGCCGAACCGAACCGAGCCGCCGCTGCTCTGCACTCGGCACGGCCACACCCTGCTGCAGACCGGGCTCGTCTCTCTGTACGCGTCTGCCTGCGCATCAACACAACACGACCTTTTTTTTTTCCTCTCTCTACCGCCATCCCTTCTTCTCGCGTTTTACTCGTTGTTGCAGCAGCGGCGCACACCTACACATCCACAGCCCCAGCCGAGCCGAGCCGGCCTCACCTCAGGGCCCGCCGCCAGCGTCTCCTCCTCGGGCACAGGTGCGGTGCTGTGGCCGCCCATCCAACCGCATTGCTGGCCGTCCAGCCGCCAGGCGTTCCCACTGCCGCGAGCCACGCCGCGCACCGACCCTGCTGCAGAAAACGAAGCATAGCCAGAGACCGACCGATACACAAAGCAAGCCGTCGCCTCGCCTCTTGTCCTTCCTGCCTTCCTTCCGCCCCCGCCCTTCTCACACCACCGCCTCTCCACTTTCGCCCCCCCCTCCTCCTTTTTTTTTTTTTTTTGTTTTCTTCTTTCTTTCTTTCTTTCTTTCTTTGGCCCTCTCTCCTTCCCGCCATGGCGGTTACGGCACCGCCTGCAGCGGCAGATTTTGTGCGCCCACACGCCTACTCCTACCACCATTAACCTCGCCCTGCCCTGCCCATCAACGTCGCAGTCGAACCGACGCTTGCCAACACACTGCCGACGTTCCTTTCTCTTTTCGGCCTACGCCCATTACGCGCCGCCGCCACAGCACCTTCCCTTCCCACAACACACCGACGTCATCACACGCACCCAAAACAGGGGCCACGACCGTGTTCCTCGCCCACTCCCGTCCCGCACGGTACGCACATTCCCAACTATTACCGCGCACCCTCCCTTTCCAATCTGTGTGTCTCTGTGTCTGTGTCCTGTCCGCGCGTGACGCCTCTCAACATCCGCCGTCCCCCGTCCCGTTTTCGCCCCCATGCCGTCGTCGCGCCGCCTCCTCCCCGTCCACCGCCGCCCCTGTCCGCCCCGCACCACACCATACACCGCTGCTTGTCCCGGCCGTTGCCACCAAAGGCGCCGACCGCAAACGCGCCACGCCGCAGCCCCCGTGCGTCTCGCGCTCGCTTGCATCTCCGTGCCGACGCTGCCTCTCTTCCCGCTCGCACTCGACCTCGACAACACAGTCTTTGGCTCCGCCACTGCGTGTTCCGGTGGTACGCACGCTGCAACACGTATGTATTCATTACCAGAGCGATGGCGAGGCATGACAGCATCTCTGTCTGACCAGAGAGTTATTTATCGTTGCTAGTCGGCGCTTGGACCGCGCCAGACGACAGTAGTGGCACGCACCGGGTCGCCAGGAACAGTTGTTATATATATTGTAGCGCGAGTCGGGAGAGGTAGTAGTCGGTCGACAGTAGTAGCGGGTGGACGGTTGTACTGAGCGGGCGTCGGCGGCGTGCTCTGCTCGTCTCGCGACTCTGGTCACGGTTCGGGACGATGTATAGTATATTGTGTTATAATCAAAAGGTAGTGTGAAGCTGCATTTTGCGCAAATCTGATAACGTATGTTCATTGTACTTATTTTGTTCAACGACAAAAAGCCCCACTATTACTTTTTTCTAAAGTAACTTTTGTCTTTTAACGAAAAACATTCACTTTTTAAAGACTACTTCCTATGGCATTTCCCTCCAAGGAGTGCAATTAATTACCAGCCAGCACTCATTCATTGCACACAGCTGTGTAAGGGGTATCTACAATTGAGGAGCGGATACAAATGCAATTTTTTGTTTTGTTTTTTTTTTTTTGTGCGTTGTAACCTCCCCGCAAAATTTAAAATAATGAACAATGTTATTTACGGATGCTAATGGACATTGCGCTAATTGTAACCTCGCCCACAATGAGAGGTATTGAAAATGGCAACAAAAATGTTAAATTCGCAATCTGACTCAAATATAAATTCTTCACAACATTTAAAAGTCCGTTCAGTGACAAGAAACTTCAATTAAACCGAAATATCGGTCTTTGGCCCTGTGCAAAACAATCAGAATTAAAGTCTTACCTCAGAATAAATGGATGTCACATTTCTGCTCTTGTTTGTTGCGCAGCGCTTGGAGGAACTGCATTGCAAATAATAATATTCTCTTTTTTTTTGTGATTTTAGTGAAATTTTTCTTCAAAGAAGTGGAATGAAATGTGAAGTGCAACGAACTCTTCAGTTCAATAAAAAATTAAATGTTTGAAAAATGCTTTTGAAATAAAAATTATTATTGGGGAACTTGTTGGAGAATAATTACAATAAATAAAATTGTTCATTATCTAATGATTATATTAATTAACAGTATACCTTATTCACCATCTTGACCAGTGTTGCCGACCGCCTACATCACACAACCGCACTCGGCTGCTACTACTGACCGACCGCTCTGCATGACGACTATTAGCGTACTGCACGCGACGACTACTGACAGAGTACAGCCCTCAACTAGACAGACCTACAGACTCGCAACGACCGACCGACTGACTGACTGACTGACTGAGAACCGCTCGCAACACTCGCGCGGTCCAGCGCAAACTCTCTGGTCACAGATGCTACAATGTCTCGCCATCGCTGCTATGTTACATACGTGTTTCAGTGTCTTTTTCATTGGGGTGACGATCTTTGGCTCTTTTTATTCTGAATACAGGGCCAAAGGTCAACGCTGCTGCCCTTATACAATTTATCAGGTTTCATTATGTCTGTTGCAATGTTACATACGGTTCATTCTTTCATTAATATTATCGTTGGGTTTGTTTTGTAGGGACGTTAACATTCTGGCACATTTCTATTATCATCGGACTCTCTGCTATTTGTGCAGGGAGGTTATACCTGGGTCCATTTCCATTTCCATTTACATTCTAATATTGATAGACTTTTTGTTTTCTTTTTTGTTTCTTGTTGTTTTTCCTTCTTTTTTTTGTTGTTTTTTTTTTTTGTTTGTTTTGTTTTTCCCGCTCTCACCACCACCGCCGCATCACGCCTCCCGTTTTCTTGGTTTCTTTTCTGTTCTTCAACTGCTTCAACATCACCGCGCCCCATTTCCACACCACAGCCATCAGCCTCCAAGACGGGCAGGCGCAGTGTGCCATTTCCGGCGCACAAGCACACCCGTACGGTACTCTCCTCGCCCCCACGCCACCAACAACACAGCGACCACGCGGCTGTCAGGCACGGCACGGCACGGCACGGCACCGGCGAAATGCGCCGCCCCCGCCCCTCCGCGCATCCGTCCGTCTCGCCACGTTCACTGACAGCCGCGTCTGCGGCTACACCACGACAACCACAACACAACACCGCTCCCCTCCCTGGCAACTCATTGTTTTTCTCCTCCTCTTTTGCACAAACCACAACGCCGAGCACAGGCGCAAGCCACCCACACCGCGCCCCTCCCCGTCCCGCCTTTCTTTGGCCGCCGCTCCTCGTTTGCCCCCTCCCATCTCCCGAAATGCCATGCCAGCAGCGTTACGCATGCCCCTCCCCTGTCCACACAACACTACCGCCAAACGAACAGCCTTCCGGGCCACATGCAGGGCACGCCCACCTCCAAACACTGCCAATTCACGGACGCACACACACACACACACTTTCTCGACACCTTTCTGTACGGAGGGTGCGTCATCTCGACCGTGACAGAGTGACGCCAACTATCGACGATCCATTTCCCCCCACTGGTGAAACATGTCCACTAACACCTACATACATCATTCAAGTACACAGACAATAGCATACACACAATGGGAGGGCACACGAACATGGACGGCACGGCACTGTCATACACTCTTCCTCAGAACCATATCAACAAACGTTACGTACATCCGGGAAAGCGAAAGCGAAAGCGAAAGCAAAAGCAAAAGCAAAAGCAAAGCCCAATGCAGCCGTCAAAGGTAACGTTCACCACGGCAGACACTTGCAGCCGCGCCGCCGTTAAACGCATTTCAGTGCGGCTCCAATACGCCTCCGACACGGGAACGTTCCGTTGCTCTACGAATGCGTTTCTCCCCTTTTTCCCTTCCTCTCTCTTTTGCCCCCCCTCCTTGCACTCTTGCCTCATTCCTCACGTTCTGCCCAGACATTCGACCGATCAAAGTCAACCTTTCGTCACCGTTCTCAGCGCGACGGTGTACAACAGTATGACGGGTGTGCCCAAGACTTCGGTTCAGTTGCGTGACGCCGGTCTATCGCGCCGATCGACAGTTACTCAGGGGGCGACGGATCGGACCACGTCACCGACACACAAAACACTTTCAAACAAACACATACATACCGGATGGACACAGACAAACACGTGTACAGACATTCGCCAAACAAACGACGACCGCCGCCGCCGCCGCCGCCGCCGCCGCCGCCGTCTAGCGTCGCGCTTACTGTACTGCACTGGACACGCGTGCATCTTGAATGACGACATCGGTGTGCGTGCGTCGTACGCAATCAGTCAGACACGGCTATCAAAAATCAGAGTCGAATGGTACATCATCGTGCGTGTCGCCGTACACGTACAGTACAATACAACAACAATGCGTCTTAATGGCACGTTCAATTTCAACGTCACTCACACACCTCCACGCTGCAGTTACGTCGCACCATTGTCAAACTCGGCGTACAGCAAAGGGAATAGTGGGCGGCAAAAAAAAACCAAACAAAAACATTTCACATTTCACCCTCGCCATGTATGATGTGCAAAAAACAAACCCGCAAACGGCCGTCGTTACGGTGACACAAAAGTCGCCGATCGCACTGTCCCCCCTCGCAGACAGGTAACACACACACACCACCACCAATGGGTCAAAACCACTCCAACGAGGCGTGCCACCATTCCACGCCACGGCGACCAACCTCGTGGCCGTCCCCCGCAACACGCTTTGACGCGCCCCCCCCCACCCACAATCAAAATGCACACATACATCACAGCCGTCCACACAAACAACAACAACAACAATTCCGCCCTTCCCGCAAAAGGCAAGTTGGTGGCCCTGAAAAGGGCCGTTTTGCCGCTCTCGCAACGGAGGAGCCTTCTCCATCCTTCCTTCCACTCCAGAGCCACCTCCTTACTTGGAGCTCGTGTACTTGGTCACCGCCTTCGTGCCCTCGCTCACGGCGTGCTTGGCCAGCTCGCCAGGCAGCAACAGCCGCACAGCGGTCTGGATCTCGCGGGACGTGATGGTCGAGCGCTTGTTGTAGTGCGCCAGGCGAGAAGCCTCGGCCGCAATGCGCTCGAAAATGTCGTTCACGAAGCTGTTCATGATGCTCATCGCCTTCGACGAGATGCCCGTGTCAGGGTGCACCTGCTTCAGCACCTTGTAGATGTAGATGGCATAGCTCTCCTTCCTCTTGCGCTTCTTCTTCTTGTCGCCCTTCGAAATGTTCTTCTGCGCCTTGCCAGCCTTCTTGGCGGCCTTCCCGCTAGTCTTGGGCGGCATCTCGAACGAACGTACGGCAGCAGCAACACCAGTAGCAAGCGCTCCGCTCTAGTCAGCGTCTCCCCACACAGTGGCACCCGCCGCCAGCCGCCGCCGCACCTTTACCAGCTCGCCCTGTTGCGGCCGCCGACCAATGGGGCGCGCGCGCAACCGGCCGCCGCACCCGAGCCCATAAAGCACCCCCACCCCGGCTAGCTTAGGGAAATCTGCACGCCAGGGCCTGGTCGCTGGCCAGTTACCCGCGCGTGATAGGCCGATTAGGGTCGGACTCGCCTGCTTGAGACCTAACGGTGCCAACCAAGGCAGCGACCGACACTCCCTTGGCAGCCACTCTCACCGTTTCGGACATGGCACTACCACCGGTCTTACTAACAATAACGAGGCAAGAAAATTCCCCTGGCAGTTACGAGGTCCACAGGACTGACCAGACGGACAGCCAAGGTGAAATAAGCCCCAAATCTCGCCTCTTACTAGCGAACGCGATAGCGGGATTAACGGGGAAGGATAGAAAAAAGTACGAGCGACGTCTCGAGAGGGCACTCAAACCACGCCCAGAGAGCGAAACTACACCAACTCGTCCACGCCCACTAAAAGCGAGCCCCAAGTCAAACAAGAAAAAGACCCCCATGAAAAAGCGAAAGTCGCCGCTGAGGAAAACTTCTTCAAAGACGAGGAAAACTCAGCGCGCGGAAAGACCGGCTAGCCCGAACGAGGCACAGCCGACCGAGTCAGCGCAGGACGCGCCCGAGCAGACAAAGGCCACCACGCGCCCAGGTAACGGAGCGGGCGGCCCCGCGCAGGTACAATGCGCCGAGGCGCGAGGCGAGCACAATGGCCCGGCCGCGTCACCCGGCCCGTCGCGGGAACAAAGCCGCGACGCAGGTACCTCGCCAGCACCGGCGGCCGCCGTGCAGCGCGCTGCTGCGGGCACGCCGCGGCATGAGAATGCAACGGCGGGCGGGCAGCAGTGCGCGGACGTGGCTGACGCCGAAGCTACCACACCACACGACGATGACGGTTTCCAGAGGCCCAAAAGAACCGCCGGCCGCTCCCCTGTGCTGCACACAACCTCCCCGGTAGCAACAAGTAACAGGTTCTCCCCCATAGAAGACCCCCCTCACACACAGGACAACACCATCCAGCCAACCGACACAGACGGAGACACGGAGGAGAGACGATATAGGATCCCTCCTCTTATAATCCATTACAATAAATCGTACTCGGAGTTGTATAACGACATCAATGAAACTCTCGGCGAAAACAAATTCACTGCAAAAACAACCGGGGAGGACCAACTCAAGATCACACTAAAGACAGTCGACGATTACAAAGCGGTGAAGGCCATGCTAAAAGAAAAGCAAACTCACTTCTATACCTTCCCCATAGCGGCCAAAAAGCCAATAAAAATAGTGTTCAGGGGCATGCCGCACAAGACGGACACAGAGGAAATAAAACATTACTTGGAAAGGGAAGGTTTCGAAGTGAGCTCGGTCGTCAAGACAAACCCTAGACGACCGTGGCCGCTACACACAGTCACCCTACCAGACTCCGCCCAGAATCGAAAGATATGGGAAGTGACAATGATCATGCGAGTAACAGTCACGCCGGAGAAACTGAAGAAAAGATCGGGCCCAGGGCGATGTTTCAATTGCCAAAAAGTAGGGCACATGGCTAGGGACTGCGACATGCCTATGAGGTGTGTCAGGTGCGGTGAAAAGCATAAGTATGAGGAATGCCCGGTACCGCAGGGGGAGGGCAAGGAGAAGTGCTGCAATTGTGCAGGCGCGCATCCTGCCAGCTACCTGGGGTGCCCGGAATTCCGCAAAGCTAGGGACCGCCTAAGGGGAAAGCAACCACAGACAGCAGGGGCAAAGCATCGCACCGCACCTCCACCACCGCCACCAAGCCGATATCCAAGATCCACAGCGACAAGGGTATTTCAATCCAGAACATACTCGTCAGCTGTCAGTGCCCCAACTCGCCCTCCACCACACAACCAGGTTCCTGTCAACGGAGAATCGCCTAGGGAAGCCCCCCCCCTACTCACTAGAGCCCAGTCTGCGTGACACTACACAGAACGTCTCGGTAGAACACTTAGCAGCGACCATAAAGGCCCTTCAGGCTCAGGTGAACCAACTGGCAAACATCTTGGCCACCATGACTCAACACCCCGCCGAGCACTTATCGGCAGCAAAGCAGGCGCCGTCATCGGCGATGACTTCAGGAAACCCCACCCCCCGACATGGATAGACGACCTAACATACAAGGTCTAAAAATGTGCGTCTTCAACGCAAACGGTCTATTCCAGCAAGCCCTCGAATTCAGGGAATTCATAAAAGAGGAAGACATTGACATATGCTTAGTGGCCGAAACACACCTGAAGCCAGGTGTAAGAGCATCTGTAGCTAACTACAACTGCTACAGACGCGATCGGCCTACCGCTGGAGGCGGGGTTGCAGTATATGTCAAACGAGGTATTAGACACCATCAAGTGTACCCACCAGCAACTCGCCAAATTGAAACAGTCGCAATAGAAATTGCCACTGTAACAGGGCCCCTCACAGTCGTTGCAGCCTACCGCCCCCCTTCCCAAACGTTAGAAGAAGAGGACATAGCTGCACTAGGGAGAATAAGAGGCAAACTCCTAATAGGAGGAGACCTCAATGCCAAGCACGCAGACTGGCACTCACGAGTAAGCAACAGAGCTGGTCGACAACTGCAACGACTCGCGCGCACCCACCAGTTTCAGGTATGGGGCCCCGAGGAGCCCACCCACTTCCCAAACAACGGAAACAGGGCGGACGTCCTCGACATCGCACTCACGAAACACGTCACGGGTTTCGTGTCTGCCAGTTCGATAAACAGGATGTCGTCGGACCACAATCCAGTTATCCTAGAGGTCGACATGGGAGAATGGCTCTCGCTCCCACAGCGCACCACAAATTACAAACGAACAAACTGGGAACAGTTCAGCAACGGAATAGCTGCTGAACTTGCCCAAGCCCCGCCTCCAACAGCAGAGACTGCTGAACAAGCGCTGGACGACTTCACTAAAGCGATCCTGCAAGCAGCTGAGGAAGCAACGCCTGCGCCAGCGGGAGCCCCCCGCTCCAGGCAGCTCCCACAGCACCTGCTTGCCCAAATAAGACACAAAAATAGGATCGCCAAAGAATGGAAACTTACTAGGAACAAAACCACAAGGAGGCTGCTCAACAGACTACAAAGAGAGTTGAAAGTTACACTCACTGAGTATCGCAACCAGCAATGGTCAGAACGACTATCAACTCTCAAACTAGATGACCACAGCTTGTGGCAAGCCACAAAGCAGTTCACGAGAAGACGCGCAAAAATGCCCCCTCTGCATGGTGAACGTGGACTGCAATTCAGCACTGAAGACAAAGCAAATGCGCTAGCAGACGTGTTCGAAAAACAATTTACGCCAGCAGAGGTACAAGACAGAGAACACGTCGCAATCGTCCGCAGACAACTGGCCACCTTTTTAGAGGCAGACGACGATGAGGAATACACGCCGATCTTCAGTTCCGAAGACGTGGCGAGTGTCATCAAATCGCTGCCAACAAAAAAGGCACCAGGCCACGACCAGCTCACCAACGAACTATTAAAACATATCCCGCCCATGGCAATAACACACTTAACAGATATACTTAACGAAATTACGCGATCGCTAAAATTCCCGACACAGTGGAAACACGCTGAAGTAGTCTCGATCGCAAAACCTGGAAAAGACCCGGTGTTCCCGCAACACTACAGACCAATTAGTCTACTGCCTACCCTCAGTAAACTATATGAGCGCCTCCTCTTAGTACCGATACAGGATCACATCAGTAGAGAGCAAATCCTGCCCAAATTCCAGTTTGGGTTTCGCCCACATCATTCGGCCCCCCAACAAATAATGAGGGTGGTTGAAGCAGCCACAGAAAGCTTCAACCGCAAAGGCTACTGCGGGATAGTCTTACTAGACGTGGCAAAAGCCTTTGATTCTGTTTGGCACACCGGGCTACTCCACAAAATGTACACCCAGGGCTTCCCCGGAAAGATTGTGAAACTTATAAAAAGCTATCTCTCCGGTAGGACATTCTCCGTAAAAGTAGAAACATCACTGTCAAGCAGGAGAAGAATACATGCAGGGGTACCACAGGGTTCGGTTCTTGGACCAACCCTGTACAGTCTCTACACTGCAGACATACCAACCACACAACACGTACAAACAGCACAGTATGCTGATGACACTGCATTCTTCTCCTGCTCAACAAACAGGAACCTGGTCACGAGACGTCTTCAAACCGCCCTGAACAAGACAGACGAATGGGCCAAACAATGGCGAATCTCACTTAACTCCGAGAAAACACAAGCCATGCTGATGACTAGACGTCTCGGTAAACGCCGCCCCCCCAGAAGACCCTACCAAATGCTGCACCTGCAGGGCCAAAACCTCCCCTGGAGAAACTCTGCGAGGTACCTCGGTGTGACACTAGACAAGCGTCTGACTTGGAAGTGCCACATCGAGGAGGTTCGCAAAAAGGCCCTAGGCAGGATGCAGATCCTTTACCCAATACTCAACAGTACAAGTTCCCTTGACCCGAGCACAGGAGTAGCCGTATATCGAAGTCTAATTAGACCGATACTGGAGTATGCGTGCCCAGTATGGGGTTACGCTGCTAGATCGACGGTAGAACGGCTACAAAAAATTCAAAACAGAGCGCTCAGAAGAGCCCTACACACACCGCCGCGCTTCCCGACGGAAGACCTCCACATAGCGGCCGACATTGTAAAATTAAACACGCGATTCCGTACCCTGGCGGAGCAGTTCTACGCCAACGCGGAAAGGTCGCCAAACGATTTAATAAACTCACTTGGTCGGTACAATAACGTACCAGACCGATACAAAAGACCAAAGGCATTACTCGTAGCTTAAAATAAAAAAAAAAAAAAAAAAAATATATATAAAGAAATAAATAGAAAACAAAAAAGCCGTCACCACTAGAGTGACAGAAGAGAAACACATAATACTCTAAAGAACAGAATTAACAAAAGATAGGCACATCCAAAAACTAACCAAAAATTGAAGGAAATGTCCGAATAGGACAAAAACCTTCGCAGTAAACATCCTCTCTCTAAAGACAGAGGAAGAAATTAGAGTGTGCTGCTGCTGCGCCGGCACGCACTCCGCTGCTCGACTCGCTGCCGCTCGCACCGGTCGTTTTCGTTTCCGTTTCGTGTGCACCGTCGCTAGCCCATCGCCATGTCCGGACGCGGAAAGGGAGGCAAAGTCAAGGGCAAGTCAAAGTCCCGCTCAAGCAGGGCTGGGCTCCAGTTCCCGGTCGGCAGAATCCACCGCCTCCTGCGCAAGGGAAACTACGCAGAGCGCGTCGGCGCCGGGGCGCCCGTCTACCTCGCCGCCGTCATGGAGTACCTCGCGGCTGAGGTGCTCGAGCTGGCCGGAAACGCGGCCCGCGACAACAAGAAGACGCGCATCATCCCGCGCCACCTGCAGCTTGCCATCCGCAACGACGAGGAGCTCAACAAGCTCCTGTCGGGCGTCACCATCGCACAGGGTGGTGTCCTGCCCAACATCCAGGCCGTCCTGCTGCCAAAGAAGACCGAGAAGAAGGCCTAAAGGAGGCCAAGGCAATCGCAGCGCCGCGTGCTCCCCTGCACGCAACGCGCTTTGCCGGCTCGGCTCGGCCCGGCCCACAACAATCGGCCCTTTTCAGGGCCACCACACAAACCTACGTCCAAAGCAAAATTTCAGTCGTCCTCGCCGCACCTTGTTTTGTTTTAACTTTGCACTTTCACAGCACAGCCGCCGCCGGCGCACG
Source organism: Schistocerca piceifrons (assembly GCF_021461385.2). NCBI lineage: Eukaryota > Metazoa > Arthropoda > Insecta > Orthoptera > Acrididae > Schistocerca > Schistocerca piceifrons. Next base: position 985,183 of record NW_025728652.1, read on the forward strand.
TCCGCCATCTTGTCGTCCACACAGCCCGTGTGGCCCAACAAACACACACACACACACATTCATTTTGCACGGTCGCAGTCGCCTTCCAAACGACAACGGCAGCAATAATGACCATTGTTACAGGGAGGCGTGTCGACACACCGCCCTCCACTCCCGCGCGCAACGGCCGTCGACACGAACGAAACAGCTGATCCGGCCGCCTGTGCCCACACGCCTTGCCTCGGAAACCCCAACGCCGCCGCAAACACACAGAGCCAAACCACGCAAGCAAATAATCACCGCCTCTCGCACAACAACACACAGCCCGCCATCTCCGTCGCGATCGATACAACGACACACAATAACAAACACAAACGAAGCAGCTCCCACACACAGCCAGCCACATGACACGTTTCCTTTCCTTCTCCCCTCCCAGTCACATCACGTCGCTCAAACGGAAAGAAAGAAACAAACAAACAACACAGACTCTTTCGCACTTTTCAACTTCCGAACAGTGTGGTGGCCCTGAAAAGGGCCGTTTTCTAGTCTCTCCCACCCACAAGCACGGCCGCGGGAAGGCCAGCGCCCGCTGCGACGCAGCCTAACCGCCGAAACCGTACAGGGTGCGCCCCTGCCTCTTCAGGGCGTACACCACGTCCATGGCCGTCACAGTCTTGCGCTTGGCGTGCTCAGTGTACGTCACCGCGTCGCGGATCACGTTCTCCAGGAACACCTTCAGCACCCCGCGGGTCTCCTCGTAGATCAGACCAGAGATGCGCTTCACGCCGCCCCTGCGAGCCAGGCGGCGGATGGCGGGCTTCGTGATGCCCTGGATGTTGTCGCGCAACACCTTGCGGTGCCGCTTGGCGCCACCCTTGCCGAGCCCCTTTCCTCCCTTGCCGCGGCCTGTCATCCTTCCTTCCTCGGGCAAAGCAAAACGTGCACAAACAGCAGCTGCAGCGGCTGGCGAGTCGGCTACGGTCTGCGCAGAGCGCGCCCGCCGCCCCCCTATATAGACTCTGGCCCGCCCTCCCCCCACCACGCGCAACCGAGGGCATATAAGCGCAGCACGGAGGCGCGCGGGCCCGTTGTCAAGGCAGCACCGGACGCCGCGCCGCACCTAACCTCCACGCACGCCGCTCCGCTACCGCTATGGCCCGCACAAAGCAAACGGCCCGCAAGTCCACCGGCGGAAAGGCGCCGCGCAAACAGCTCGCCACCAAGGCGGCGAGGAAGAGCGCGCCCGCCACCGGAGGCGTCAAGAAGCCCCACCGCTACAGGCCGGGCACCGTCGCCCTGCGAGAAATCAGGCGCTACCAGAAGAGCACAGAGCTGCTCATCCGCAAGCTGCCATTCCAGCGCCTAGTGCGCGAGATCGCCCAGGACTTCAAGACCGACCTGCGCTTCCAGAGCTCCGCAGTCATGGCCCTGCAGGAGGCCAGCGAGGCCTACCTCGTCGGCCTCTTCGAAGACACCAACCTGTGCGCAATCCACGCCAAGCGCGTCACCATCATGCCCAAGGACATCCAGCTCGCGCGCCGCATCCGCGGCGAGCGCGCCTAAACCGCGCCGCGGCACCGCACCGCACAAACAAAAACGGCCCTTTTCAGGGCCACTAACATCTCTCCGTCGCGAGCAAACTTTGTCGGTCGCCTGCCTCTCGCCCCGCAACCCAAAAACAACAACCACCACTTCCCGTCCGTCCGCCACACCCGCTCACTCTGCCTGCCTGCTTAGCAGCGCGCAACAATCACACATCATCCCTCCCCGGCGCTCAAAGCGCACAATACCCAACGGCCGACGTCACACCGCACGGGTGGCTGGCCGGCCGGCCGCCGCTTTCGTTTCGAAAACACAAAAACAAACCCGCACTCCACTCCGACGGCCAACGGCCAGGCAGGCGCGCTCGCTCGCTCTACACGCCACCGAAATCCCCGCCGACTCCTTCCACATCTCAACGTGCCCCCCGTTGCAAAACATAACACACACACACACACACAAAGGAACAAAACAACAAAGACCAGACACGACTAGACAAGACAGACATCCGAGAAGAACGAACGCAGGCAAGCCAACCAACGTATTCAAACAAAACAACGTGACAGAAAACCAACCGTCGGCCGCCGCCACAAACACGGCGACAATCAACAACAACACCGCTTACCGCTACCGCCGCCCACACCCGCCACCGACCCCCGCAATCCAACCACCACGGCACGCAAACAGCATCCCCACGGGCATACAGAAACGCCAGACAGACAGACACCCACACCAAACGCAACACGACAATCAAAACCTTCCCCGACGTGCTTTGATGGCCCTGAGAAGGGCCGTTTTGGGCCGCGCGTCTCTTGCGCGCCACTAGACGACGACGGGGGGTGGGGACGACGGAGTCAAGCGCCAAACCCTTCCTTTCTCCCATCTCTTTCTCCTCTACTCTACTTCTTCTTCTTGGGCGAAGCCTTCGCCTTAGACGGCGTCGTCGCCTTCTTCGGGCGCGGCGCCTTCGGCTTCTTCGTCGGAACCTTGGCGGCCTTCTTCGCCTTCGACGGCGACTTGGCCTTGGCCGGCTTGGCCGCAGCCGCCTTCTTCGCACCCGCGGGAGCGGCCGACGCCGCAGACGCCTTCTTGGCGGCGCCCGCCTTCCGACCGGTCGCCGCCTTCACGCCACCAGCCTTCTTTGCGCCGGCCGCACGGGCGCCCTTCTTCTCCTTGCTGGCCGGAGCGGCGCGCTTCTTCTTGGCACCGCCAGCACGAGCCTTGCCGCCCTCGGCCGCCCCCCCGCCGCCGGCGCCGGCAAGCTTGAACGAGCCGGACGCGCCCTTCCCCTTCGTCTGCACCAGCTCGCCCGCCACGACGGCCGACTTGAGGTACTTCTTGATAAACGGCGCCAGCTTCTCCGCGTCCAGCTTGTAGTGCGCGGCAATGTACTTCTTGATCGCCTGCAGCGACGACCCGCCGCGCTCCTTCAGACTCTTGATGGCGGCCGTCACCATCTCAGAGGTGCGCGGGTGCGCAGGCTTGGCGCGCGGCTTCTTCGCAGACGACGCAGACTTGGCCTTCTTCGTAGTGCCGGTGGCGGCGGGTGCCGCAGCAGTCTCGTTCGTAGCCGCCTGATCTGCCATTTCGACGACGCGCGTAACACACAGCGAGAGCGAGAGCGAGCGGGACGGCAGGCAGGCACGCAAGCACAGCACAGCAGCAGAGCAGAGAATCACAAGGCCCAGCCAGTGTCGCGGGCGGGCGCGGACGGCCGAGAGAGCGGCCGCCACTCTGCGCGCCGCCGCGCCGCGCCTCCCGCGCTTGCTACCGCCCAACGTCCGACAGCCTGTGCGGAGCAGCCCCAAACCTGCGCCACAACCGCCCGCGCCTTTCAAACCACCGAGGATGGGGCTACACACAGCCACACCACAGTCGCCAACCAGTCGCCACGGCAGCGCCGCAAACCACGGCCAAACTGCAGCTACCGCGCGCTACAGCCTGGGTCGGCCCGCCGAGAATCGCCGCCCCCGCCCAAATGCCGCCCCCACAGCCCCAGCCGACGACCCGCCACAATGGCCAAACCTTCGGCAAAACTCCCACACCGTCGCCGCGGCAGCCCGGCCAGCGCGGCCGGCGCCACAGCCACACAAGCCGAGGCGTGCGGCGATGACGGCCGTGCAAACGCGCCTCCGCCGCCCCATCGCCTTCCGTCGCCCTCCCGCCGTTTCCCGATCGGCCCGCAGCCGTCGGGCCACATCGCGCGCCGTCCTCCTCCTCTCGCCCGCCAACATTCACAGCCGTTTATCAACAATTGCCCGCCGCAAACGGACGCCGCCTGCGCAACAGGCGCCGCCGCCCCTCGCCGCTTCCGACCCAACCCCTCGACCGAGGCAAACCGCAATCCGAATCTACAGACCAACCCAATCTGCCGTCAGCACACACGACAGCCGACCTTACACGTTACGCGTTACACATTACGTTTACACGTCTAGGTTAGGTTAGGGTTAGGTGGACGTGGGTTAGGTTAAGGGGACTTGGGTTAGGTTAAGCGTCAAACTTAGGTTAAGCATTCAAACACGTCAGGCGTCAGAGGTTAGGTTAGGTTACACGTTAGGTTAAGGGGTCAGTGCTAGGTTAAAAAAAAGCGTTCAAACGTGAGGCGTCAGCCGGACAGCTTACCTTACGTAGACGTTAGGGGCTCACAGGCTGAGCTCACCTCGCCACACCACAGGTTAGGTTCGGTTCGCTCGGCTCAGCGTAAAGCGCCGAGGTCAGGGTTACGTTCGTTCACCTTCGGGCGCCACACTTTCGGTTGAAAGGTCGCGACGGGACGACGTCGGCAGGCACGCCGCAAACGAACAAAAACGTACAGACGACGTCGAAAACCGCCGACAGACGGGGGAGCAGCACGACCACGACCAGATACCGAGCGCGAACGAGACACACGCGAACCACCCCCACCGGCCAAAGGGCACCACACAACAACCCAGAGCACCACGTGTCGACACCAGAGCAACCCGCCGCTCACGCGACATGGCTGGCACCGAAGGGCAACCGCCCGCAACTGCGCTTTCCGCGCCGGCCCGGATGCACGTCGTGCTACAACAACACCACTACCGTACACAGCCGCTGTTCACAACATCACTATCATGCGCGCCCGCGGCTCGCCGCCGTCGCAGTCGCAGCCCCAACGCCAGCACTTTTGCACCACCATTCACACGCACCGCAACACAGCTCGCCGACACAGCCGAACAAAACAAACACCACACAACAACAGCAACAACGCCGCCGCCTCTACTTGTGCCGGCGACCCACCCCGCCGATGGCGCACCTTTCGCCAGCCGGCAATCGACACACACGCACCCACCCACCCCCCGGGGCCCAGTGCAAAAAAAAACACACAAAAACAAAAAAACCAAACAAAAACAAAACGACACGGGAAGCGCACACCGCCACTTCGCGCGCACGCCACCAACCAGTCGTCGTCTCAAAATAACAAACACAAAAAAAAAATAAACTAACAACTAGGGCAACACGAAACAAAAAACGCCTCGCACGAACCGCCCACAAAAAGGACAAGCACACGCACAGCCTCTGCTGACGACCACGACGCAGCGGCACGCTGCTCCTGTCCCGCGCCCCGCGCCCCACTCGAGTCACAACTCACGCGACACCGTCAACGACGGGCTCGCTTCCCGCAACCTACCACCTTTCCGCCACGACGCACAGCCCCAGCCCCACCCGACGACGCGCCCGTGGCAACGACTGCACTTTCACCACCGCCTCCCCCTTCCCCCCCAAAACACACACACACACACACACACACACACACAGCCAGCCAAAAACGCACTCGCGACCCACACATGCACACGCCAACCAGTCAACGTCGACAACCACACGCAAGGCTCGAAACGAAACCGGCGTCCTTCCACGTTGCCATCAAGCTACGCGACACAAGACACAAGGAACCAACACAACAGCCGGCCCCACTAATTCCCCACTCTCACGCCGCAAAAAGCACACCGAAACCGCCAAACGCACGCACATTCCCCTTCGCACTGACACCGACCGGCTCGCTACCACACACCTCTCGGCAGCCGTTTCACGCCAATTCGCCACACCGCCCACACAGTCGACAAGCGCCCGCCCTGTACGGCACACGCAACGACGCAGCGCAGCAAAGGGCGCCCGCAACACATACCTCTCCTCCCCCTCTCTCTCTCTCTCCGCCGCCCGACGCGCCAACCGCCACACCACACCGCCAGCCACTCGCAAATTGTGCACTGCCACCAGCCACACGTCCAACACGCCGCGCCGCCTCCGGCCACCCGCCAGGGGGCGCTCACGTCCGCGACAACAGCGCGGCCCGCCGGGCCGGGCCGGGCCGGGCCGAACCGAACCGAGCCGCCGCTGCTCTGCACTCGGCACGGCCACACCCTGCTGCAGACCGGGCTCGTCTCTCTGTACGCGTCTGCCTGCGCATCAACACAACACGACCTTTTTTTTTTCCTCTCTCTACCGCCATCCCTTCTTCTCGCGTTTTACTCGTTGTTGCAGCAGCGGCGCACACCTACACATCCACAGCCCCAGCCGAGCCGAGCCGGCCTCACCTCAGGGCCCGCCGCCAGCGTCTCCTCCTCGGGCACAGGTGCGGTGCTGTGGCCGCCCATCCAACCGCATTGCTGGCCGTCCAGCCGCCAGGCGTTCCCACTGCCGCGAGCCACGCCGCGCACCGACCCTGCTGCAGAAAACGAAGCATAGCCAGAGACCGACCGATACACAAAGCAAGCCGTCGCCTCGCCTCTTGTCCTTCCTGCCTTCCTTCCGCCCCCGCCCTTCTCACACCACCGCCTCTCCACTTTCGCCCCCCCCTCCTCCTTTTTTTTTTTTTTTTTTTGTTTTCTTCTTTCTTTCTTTCTTTCTTTCTTTGGCCCTCTCTCCTTCCCGCCATGGCGGTTACGGCACCGCCTGCAGCGGCAGATTTTGTGCGCCCACACGCCTACTCCTACCACCATTAACCTCGCCCTGCGCTGCCCATCAACGTCGCAGTCGAACCGACGCTTGCCAACACACTGCCGACGTTCCTTTCTCTTTTCGGCCTACGCCCATTACGCGCCGCCGCCACAGCACCTTCCCTTCCCACAACACACCGACGTCATCACACGCACCCAAAACAGGGGCCACGACCGTGTTCCTCGCCCACTCCCGTCCCGCACGGTACGCACATTCCCAACTATTACCGCGCACCCTCCCTTTCCAATCTGTGTGTCTCTGTGTCTGTGTCCTGTCCGCGCGTGACGCCTCTCAACATCCGCCGTCCCCCGTCCCGTTTTCGCCCCCATGCCGTCGTCGCGCCGCCTCCTCCCCGTCCACCGCCGCCCCTGTCCGCCCCGCACCACACCATACACCGCTGCTTGTCCCGGCCGTTGCCACCAAAGGCGCCGACCGCAAACGCGCCACGCCGCAGCCCCCGTGCGTCTCGCGCTCGCTTGCATCTCCGTGCCGACGCTGCCTCTCTTCCCGCTCGCACTCGACCTCGACAACACAGTCTTTGGCTCCGCCACTGCGTGTTCCGGTGGTACGCACGCTGCAACACGTATGTATTCATTACCAGAGCGATGGCGAGGCATGACAGCATCTCTGTCTGACCAGAGAGTTATTTATCGTTGCTAGTCGGCGCTTGGACCGCGCCAGACGACAGTAGTGGCACGCACCGGGTCGCCAGGAACAGTTGTTATATATATTGTAGCGCGAGTCGGGAGAGGTAGTAGTCGGTCGACAGTAGTAGCGGGTGGACGGTTGTACTGAGCGGGCGTCGGCGGCGTGCTCTGCTCGTCTCGCGACTCTGGTCACGGTTCGGGACGATGTATAGTATATTGTGTTATAATCAAAAGGTAGTGTGAAGCTGCATTTTGCGCAAATCTGATAACGTATGTTCATTGTACTTATTTTGTTCAACGACAAAAAGCCCCACTATTACTTTTTTCTAAAGTAACTTTTGTCTTTTAACGAAAAACATTCACTTTTTAAAGACTACTTCCTATGGCATTTCCCTCCAAGGAGTGCAATTAATTACCAGCCAGCACTCATTCATTGCACACAGCTGTGTAAGGGGTATCTACAATTGAGGAGCGGATACAAATGCAATTTTTTGTTTTGTTTTTTTTTTTTTTTGTGCGTTGTAACCTCCCCGCAAAATTTAAAATAATGGACAATGTTATTTACGGATGCTAATGGACATTGCGCTAATTGTAACCTCGCCCACAATGAGAGGTATTGAAAATGGCAACAAAAATGTTAAATTCGCAATCTGACTCAAATATAAATTCTTCACAACATTTAAAAGTCCGTTCAGTGACAAGAAACTTCAATTAAACCGAAATATCGGTCTTTGGCCCTGTGCAAAACAATCAGAATTAAAGTCTTACCTCAGAATAAATGGATGTCACATTTCTGCTCTTGTTTGTTGCGCAGCGCTTGGAGGAACTGCATTGCAAATAATAATATTCTCTTTTTTTTTGTGATTTTAGTGAAATTTTTCTTCAAAGAAGTGGAATGAAATGTGAAGTGCAACGAACTCTTCAGTTCAATAAAAAATTAAATGTTTGAAAAATGCTTTTGAAATAAAAATTATTATTGGGGAACTTGTTGGAGAATAATTACAATAAATAAAATTGTTCATTATCTAATGATTATATTAATTAACAGTATACCTTATTCACCATCTTGACCAGTGTTGCCGACCGCCTACATCACACAACCGCACTCGGCTGCTACTACTGACCGACCGCTCTGCATGACGACTATTAGCGTACTGCACGCGACGACTACTGACAGAGTACAGCCCTCAACTAGACAGACCTACAGACTCGCAACGACCGACCGACTGACTGACTGACTGACTGAGAACCGCTCGCAACACTCGCGCGGTCCAGCGCAAACTCTCTGGTCACAGATGCTACAATGTCTCGCCATCGCTGCTATGTTACATACGTGTTTCAGTGTCTTTTTCATTGGGGTGACGATCTTTGGCTCTTTTTATTCTGAATACAGGGCCAAAGGTCAACGCTGCTGCCCTTATACAATTTATCAGGTTTCATTATGTCTGTTGCAATGTTACATACGGTTCATTCTTTCATTAATATTATCGTTGGGTTTGTTTTGTAGGGACGTTAACATTCTGGCACATTTCTATTATCATCGGACTCTCTGCTATTTGTGCAGGGAGGTTATACCTGGGTCCATTTCCATTTCCATTTACATTCTAATATTGATAGACTTTTTGTTTTCTTTTTTGTTTCTTGTTGTTTTTCCTTCTTTTTTTTGTTGTTTTTTTTTGTTTGTTTTGTTTTTCCCGCTCTCACCACCACCGCCGCATCACGCCTCCCGTTTTCTTGGTTTCTTTTCTGTTCTTCAACTGCTTCAACATCACCGCGCCCCATTTCCACACCACAGCCATCAGCCTCCAAGACGGGCAGGCGCAGTGTGCCATTTCCGGCGCACAAGCACACCCGTACGGTACTCTCCTCGCCCCCACGCCACCAACAACACAGCGACCACGCGGCTGTCAGGCACGGCACGGCACGGCACGGCACCGGCGAAATGCGCCGCCCCCGCCCCTCCGCGCATCCGTCCGTCTCGCCACGTTCACTGACAGCCGCGTCTGCGGCTACACCACGACAACCACAACACAACACCGCTCCCCTCCCTGGCAACTCATTGTTTTTCTCCTCCTCTTTTGCACAAACCACAACGCCGAGCACAGGCGCAAGCCACCCACACCGCGCCCCTCCCCGTCCCGCCTTTCTTTGGCCGCCGCTCCTCGTTTGCCCCCTCCCATCTCCCGAAATGCCATGCCAGCAGCGTTACGCATGCCCCTCCCCTGTCCACACAACACTACCGCCAAACGAACAGCCTTCCGGGCCACATGCAGGGCACGCCCACCTCCAAACACTGCCAATTCACGGACGCACACACACACACACACTTTCTCGACACCTTTCTGTACGGAGGGTGCGTCATCTCGACCGTGACAGAGTGACGCCAACTATCGACGATCCATTTCCCCCCACTGGTGAAACATGTCCACTAACACCTACATACATCATTCAAGTACACAGACAATAGCATACACACAATGGGAGGGCACACGAACATGGACGGCACGGCACTGTCATACACTCTTCCTCAGAACCATATCAACAAACGTTACGTACATCCGGGAAAGCGAAAGCGAAAGCGAAAGCAAAAGCAAAAGCAAAAGCAAAGCCCAATGCAGCCGTCAAAGGTAACGTTCACCACGGCAGACACTTGCAGCCGCGCCGCCGTTAAACGCATTTCAGTGCGGCTCCAATACGCCTCCGACACGGGAACGTTCCGTTGCTCTACGAATGCGTTTCTCCCCTTTTTCCCTTCCTCTCTCTTTTGCCCCCCCTCCTTGCACTCTTGCCTCATTCCTCACGTTCTGCCCAGACATTCGACCGATCAAAGTCAACCTTTCGTCACCGTTCTCAGCGCGACGGTGTACAACAGTATGACGGGTGTGCCCAAGACTTCGGTTCAGTTGCGTGACGCCGGTCTATCGCGCCGATCGACAGTTACTCAGGGGGCGACGGATCGGACCACGTCACCGACACACAAAACACTTTCAAACAAACACATACATACCGGATGGACACAGACAAACACGTGTACAGACATTCGCCAAACAAACGACGACCGCCGCCGCCGCCGCCGCCGCCGCCGCCGCCGTCTAGCGTCGCGCTTACTGTACTGCACTGGACACGCGTGCATCTTGAATGACGACATCGGTGTGCGTGCGTCGTACGCAATCAGTCAGACACGGCTATCAAAAATCAGAGTCGAATGGTACATCATCGTGCGTGTCGCCGTACACGTACAGTACAATACAACAACAATGCGTCTTAATGGCACGTTCAATTTCAACGTCACTCACACACCTCCACGCTGCAGTTACGTCGCACCATTGTCAAACTCGGCGTACAGCAAAGGGAATAGTGGGCGGCAAAAAAAAACCAAACAAAAACATTTCACATTTCACCCTCGCCATGTATGATGTGCAAAAAACAAACCCGCAAACGGCCGTCGTTACGGTGACACAAAAGTCGCCGATCGCACTGTCCCCCCTCGCAGACAGGTAACACACACACACCACCACCAATGGGTCAAAACCACTCCAACGAGGCGTGCCACCATTCCACGCCACGGCGACCAACCTCGTGGCCGTCCCCCGCAACACGCTTTGACGCGCCCCCCCCCACCCACAATCAAAATGCACACATACATCACAGCCGTCCACACAAACAACAACAACAACAATTCCGCCCTTCCCGCAAAAGGCAAGTTGGTGGCCCTGAAAAGGGCCGTTTTGCCGCTCTCGCAACGGAGGAGCCTTCTCCATCCTTCCTTCCACTCCAGAGCCACCTCCTTACTTGGAGCTCGTGTACTTGGTCACCGCCTTCGTGCCCTCGCTCACGGCGTGCTTGGCCAGCTCGCCAGGCAGCAACAGCCGCACAGCGGTCTGGATCTCGCGGGACGTGATGGTCGAGCGCTTGTTGTAGTGCGCCAGGCGAGAAGCCTCGGCCGCAATGCGCTCGAAAATGTCGTTCACGAAGCTGTTCATGATGCTCATCGCCTTCGACGAGATGCCCGTGTCAGGGTGCACCTGCTTCAGCACCTTGTAGATGTAGATGGCATAGCTCTCCTTCCTCTTGCGCTTCTTCTTCTTGTCGCCCTTCGAAATGTTCTTCTGCGCCTTGCCAGCCTTCTTGGCGGCCTTCCCGCTAGTCTTGGGCGGCATCTCGAACGAACGTACGGCAGCAGCAACACCAGTAGCAAGCGCTCCGCTCTAGTCAGCGTCTCCCCACACAGTGGCACCCGCCGCCAGCCGCCGCCGCACCTTTACCAGCTCGCCCTGTTGCGGCCGCCGACCAATGGGGCGCGCGCGCAACCGGCCGCCGCACCCGAGCCCATAAAGCACCCCCACCCCGGCTGCGCCGGCACTCGCTGAGTGGCAGTCAAGGGTTGAGCTTGCTCCTCTGACTCGCGCGCTGTCAGCCATAGGCCCCCGCTTGTACGGGTGACACACCAGGGGAATCTACGGCTTTGCTTTTATTAAAGCATCGGCGGGACCCAGTCAAGGTCTGCAGTAAGGTATTACGGCGGGCAGGATATTTTTGGAGACGCCCGACAGCAGAATTGTCGTGTTTCCTCTTTCAACTGCGGGATGTCGAGCTCCAGTGGTGCTTTGGGGTCGAAGCGGTCAACCGCTGTCGACAAAAAGCGCGTCTTGTTGTTGCCGCGGGCCGCGTCGTCGGCCGTCTCGAGCACTTCGGCTGCCGCAGAGCTAGGCTCTGCCCCCCCCAAGGATAGGGAAAATGTGGGCCAGGACCTGGGAGCCGGCCGCGGAACCGCAGAGAAGGTTTCCGCCGCCGCCGATCAGACCTCCGCGTCCACAATTACAGTAGGGCCAGCAATGCAGCCGGGATACCTAACGGTGCCAACAAAGGCTGTAACTGGCACCCCCCTGGCAGCAGCCCCACTTTCCGCCCCGGACATGGCAAGAAACACACCAAAAAACGCAGTCACACACAGTACGCCGACAACAAAATATATTGTCAGTACTTGCAATCCTGCCCCTCCTAACCTCGTCCTATCTCCGCTCCTGCTTGCCCACGCCACCGGCACACTTCCAGAATTCCTCACGTCCATGAAGAATGGCAAGCAGATGCCCCGTCTGCCGACAAAAATCCTCCCCAAACCCACCCCCTCGTCTCAGTCTTCCACCCGCTCCAAATACCTTAAATCCCCCCCACTCAAGTCCACCACATCCGACCAGCGGCGTGCAAGGAAGGACAAGAAGGAGAAGCGCTCCAAGGGGAAGAAGAAATCCACCACCCCCACCCCAGCCGCTTCCACACCCTCTGAGGAGCCAGCGCCCCCGACAGCACCTGTCGTCACACTGGGAGGGGACCAGGAAACTCTTGTACTGGAAGGGAACCGCGTAACCGGGCAGGATTCGGACGGTTTCGTGCTGGCGAAGAAAACGTTTCGTCAGCCGAAGCTTCCGCCAGCCCGGGGATTGGAACCCACCCCGAACAGATTTCAGGCGGTTGCTGATGAGCCTGAGACAACAGAAACCACCACAACGCAAACACAGAACCAAGTCGCCCACCACCTCCCCCCGATAGTTGCTGAGTTTGCCCACAGCTATGAGGAGCTCTTCGAGCTGTTGAAGGCAGAAATCGGGGGAGGCAGTTTCCAGGCAAAACCTGCTGGTGGGGACAAAATCAAAATCACACTGCACACACTAGAACACTACACAACAGTCAAAACACTTTTCACAAATAAAAACATACCACACTACACGTTCCCCACAACAAAAACAAGGAACAGAAACATCGTAATACGAGACCTGCCAAGACGAGTGTCCCCCCAGGCGATCAAAACAGATTTGACTGCCCAGGGGTACGTCGTCAAGGGGGTCCAACAGATGGGCAACATTAACAGTAAGTGGCCACTTTACCAGGCCACACTCCCGGACATCCCCCAGAACAAAAGGGAGATAAAGATGGTTCTGGCAGTGCCTGTCACCACCGAACCGCTGCGCCGTAAGAACAAGACGGTGCAGTGCTTCAGGTGTCAGGGCCTTAACCACATCGCCGCCTACTGCACCATGCCAGTAAGGTGCAGGAAGTGCGCCGAGGCCCACGACACGAGAACATGCACACTTCACCACACGGACCCACAAATAAGGTGCGCGCTGTGTGGCAAAAACCACACGGCGGGCTACCAAGGTTGTGAGGTCCACAAACGACACACACAACAGGCAAAGGGCGCAAAGGCCGCCCCCCACACACGCAAACAAAACACCATAAACCCACCAAGACACACAAGAAAACAAACCATGGCAACACACACGGACAAGGCCTGGGTAAAACCAAGGCCAGACACACCGAGGGCGACTTATGCGGAAGTGGTTTCTCCACCGAGGAACCATGAAAGCGTAGCCCAACCATCACAACACCAGACACTATCACAAGAACAACACCGGGAAACACATAGCAACAACGACCAGGTCCACCATGACGGAGGAAGGCCCAGGGAACCCCACACACACTCTCCCCCCATGGATCAGTTGTTAGGCGTAATGGTGCAGACCATGAACCTCGTCATGGAAATGATGAAGGAATTCAGGGAAGCCCAGAAGCAGAACACACAGATCCTCGTCGCCCTTCAGGCAACAGTCCAGCAGTCGCTCCCCTCTGCGACTTCCTCAGTAGTATCGACACCCCATCATGAATAGACGACCAAATATTCAAGGCCTGACAATGTGCGTCTTTAACGCAGACGGCATTGTTAATCAAGAGGTCGAGTTCCGAGAACTCATGAAGGAGTTCTCCATCGACATATGCATGATGGGGGAAACCCACCTAAAGCCGGGAGTAAAAGCGACAGTTCCCAACTACAGTAGCTACCGTAAAGACAGGCCAACCCAAGGCGGAGGAGTGGCCATATATGTAAAAAGAGGGATTCCCCACCACCAGGTATTCTTACCAGCTACCAACAAAATCGAAGCAGTGGCGGTGGAAGTAACCACTGCCACTGGACCCCTAACAATTGTTGCAGTCTACCGACCCCCACATGACCAGATAGATGAGGGAGACATAGCTGCTCTAGGGCAAATTGAAGGCAAACTCATAATAGGGGGAGACTTCAATGCCAAACATCCCGATTGGAATTCTAGAGTAACCTCCAGAGCAGGCGCCAAACTGCAACAACTAGCGCGCGCCCACCACTTCGAAACATGGGGTCCAGTCGAGCCCACACATTTTCCAAAAAACGGAAGCAGGCCCGATGTGTTAGACATAGCTCTCACCAGGAGGATCGCAGGGTTCGTGGCCGCAAGGACAATCAACAGAATGTCCTCCGACCACAACCCAGTGATTCTGGAGGTCGATGTGGGAGAATGGGTAGCACTCCCACGGTACCAGACGTCGTACAAACGAACAGACTGGGAGCGATACCAAGAAACTGTCGCCTCTGATATCGCTCGCGCTCCGCCACCCACTGCGGAAACAGTGGAACAAGCGCTACAAGACCTAACAGGCACCATCTTGCAGGCAGCGGAAGAAGCCACCCCTCCACAAAGGGATGGCCCACCGCCGCAAATACAGCTCCCGGAACACCTGCTAGCTCAAATTCGACACAAGAACAGAGTGGCAAAAGAGTGGAAGATCACCAGAAATCAGGCCACCAGGAGGCTGCTCAATCGTCTACAGAGAGAGCTGAAGGTAGCGCTCAATGAGCACAGAAACCAGCAATGGCAAAACCGCCTCACATCTCTCAAAGTAGACGATCATACACTATGGCAAGCGACCAAACAGTTTACAAAACGACGCGCTAGGATGCCGCCACTGCATGGCGAGCGGGGACTGGTCTACAGCCATGCTGGAAAGGCCAACGCCCTCGCCGACTCCTTTGAGAAGCAGTTCCAAGCGGCAGAACCCCAGGATGAAGAACATGAAGAGGTAGTCAGTCGTCAACTGGCCGTCTTCCTCAATGCTGAGGAGGACCCAGAGGACGAACCCATACTTTTTGCCCCCGAGGACGTGGCAAGAGTAATTAGGTCCCTCCCTACAAAAAAGGCGCCAGGGCACGACAGTGTCACAAACCAGTTAGTCAAAAAACTCCCACCCACAGCGATCACACACCTCGCGAACGTCCTCAACGAGATTACTCGTTCCCGTGTTTTCCCAGCTTGCTGGAAACATGCGGAAGTGGTCGCGATACACAAACCAGGGAAAGACCCTCTATTCCCGCAGCACTACAGGCCGATTAGCCTCTTGCCAACACTCAGCAAGATCTATGAGCGCCTCCTGCTAAGACCCATACAAGAACACATTACCAGAGAGCAAATTCTGCCGGATTTCCAATTTGGGTTCCGGCAGAACCACTCTGCCCCACAGCAGGTCATGAGAATGGTTGAAGCAGCCACAGAGGGCTTCAACCACAGAGGCTACTGCGGGATAGTGCTACTAGACGTAGCCAAAGCCTTTGATTCAGTATGGCATAGAGGGCTACTCTACAAGTTGTACACACAAGGGTTTCCCGGGAGCATAGTTCAGCTCATTAAGAGCTATCTCACGAACAGGACTTTCTCCGTCAAAGTAGAAACTGCCACCTCCACCAGAAGGCGTATTCGTGCCGGGGTGCCACAGGGATCGGTCCTGGGGCCCGTATTGTACAGTTTGTACACTGCGGATACTCCGACGGCCCCCCTGGTGCACACTGCGCAGTACGCTGACGACACAGCCTTCTACACGAGAAATGCGAACAAGGACCTGGTCATCCGTAGGCTACAAAAGGTTTTAGATGACACAGAAACTTGGGCCCGTCGCTGGCGCATCACGATCAACTCCGAGAAGACGCAGGCAATGCTGATTACCCGCAGGCTCGGAAGGCGCGAACCTCCTCAACGTCCCCCCCTCCACCTTCACCTAAATGGAATCCAACTCCCCTGGCGCAGAACCGCCAAGTACCTTGGCGTAACCTTGGACTCTCGTCTTACGTGGAAACCCCACATAGACGAGGTCCACAGGAAGGTCTGCGCCAGAATGTCCATTCTATACCCTATCCTGAACACAAACAGCTCCCTTCCCTTCCCAGTAGCAGTAAATGTTTATCAGGCCCTGATCCGGCCAGTAATGGAGTATGCGTGCCCTGTCTGGGGATACGCGGCAAAGCAGCACCTGGACAAACTCCAGAGGCTGCAGAACCGCGCCCTCAGAAGGGCACTGCATCTACCACTCGGATTCCCCATAGACGACCTGCACGCCGCAGCCGAAATCCCACTCCTGAGAGAGCGTTTCCAGGATCTGGCAAGGTCCTTCTATGAGGGTTCTTCCAGATCCGAAAACGCGCTCATCCACTCCCTAGGTCGGTACGACATGTCCCGCGACAAGCATAAGCGCCCTATGACGATCTTCGACGACTAAGTCGAAGAGAAAATCCCAAAACCCAATCCCTAATCCAGTTCCTTCCCATATAACACCAACCTTCTCGCCTACCTCAGGCAAGTACTAGACTCATTCACAACAAACATCACAAGTCACAGACACCAAAAAACTATAGAAAAAAAAAAAAATCACACACACACGTTCACAGGGGAGTAAAAGCCGAAAGGCTACAAACTCCCCCACACACACTTCCCCAAAGAGGGGAAAGTAAAAGATGTGAGCAGCAGCGGCTGCGCCGGCACGCACTCCGCTGCTCGACTCGCTGCCGCTCGCACCGGTCGTTTTCGTTTCCGTTTCGTGTGCACCGTCGCTAGCCCATCGCCATGTCCGGACGCGGAAAGGGAGGCAAAGTCAAGGGCAAGTCAAAGTCCCGCTCAAGCAGGGCTGGGCTCCAGTTCCCGGTCGGCAGAATCCACCGCCTCCTGCGCAAGGGAAACTACGCAGAGCGCGTCGGCGCCGGGGCGCCCGTCTACCTCGCCGCCGTCATGGAGTACCTCGCGGCTGAGGTGCTCGAGCTGGCCGGAAACGCGGCCCGCGACAACAAGAAGACGCGCATCATCCCGCGCCACCTGCAGCTTGCCATCCGCAACGACGAGGAGCTCAACAAGCTCCTGTCGGGCGTCACCATCGCACAGGGTGGTGTCCTGCCCAACATCCAGGCCGTCCTGCTGCCAAAGAAGACCGAGAAGAAGGCCTAAAGGAGGCCAAGGCAATCGCAGCGCCGCGTGCTCCCCTGCACGCAACGCGCTTTGCCGGCTCGGCTCGGCCCGGCCCACAACAATCGGCCCTTTTCAGGGCCACCACACAAACCTACGTCCAAAGCAAAATTTCAGTCGTCCTCGCCGCACCTTGTTTTGTTTTAACTTTGCACTTTCACAGCACAGCCGCCGCCGGCGCACGTCCGCCATCTTGTCGTCCACACAGCCCGTGTGGCCCAACAAACACACACACACACACATTCATTTTGCACGGTCGCAGTCGCCTTCCAAACGACAACGGCAGCAATAATGACCATTGTTACAGGGAGGCGTGTCGACACACCGCCCTCCACTCCCGCGCGCAACGGCCGTCGACACGAACGAAACAGCTGATCCGGCCGCCTGTGCCCACACGCCTTGCCTCGGAAACCCCAACGCCGCCGCAAACACACAGAGCCAAACCACGCAAGCAAATAATCACCGCCTCTCGCACAACAACACACAGCCCGCCATCTCCGTCGCGATCGATACAACGACACACAATAACAAACACAAACGAAGCAGCTCCCACACACAGCCAGCCACATGACACGTTTCCTTTCCTTCTCCCCTCCCAGTCACATCACGTCGCTCAAACGGAAAGAAAGAAACAAACAAACAACACAGACTCTTTCGCACTTTTCAACTTCCGAACAGTGTGGTGGCCCTGAAAAGGGCCGTTTTCTAGTCTCTCCCACCCACAAGCACGGCCGCGGGAAGGCCAGCGCCCGCTGCGACGCAGCCTAACCGCCGAAACCGTACAGGGTGCGCCCCTGCCTCTTCAGGGCGTACACCACGTCCATGGCCGTCACAGTCTTGCGCTTGGCGTGCTCAGTGTACGTCACCGCGTCGCGGATCACGTTCTCCAGGAACACCTTCAGCACCCCGCGGGTCTCCTCGTAGATCAGACCAGAGATGCGCTTCACGCCGCCCCTGCGAGCCAGGCGGCGGATGGCGGGCTTCGTGATGCCCTGGATGTTGTCGCGCAACACCTTGCGGTGCCGCTTGGCGCCACCCTTGCCGAGCCCCTTTCCTCCCTTGCCGCGGCCTGTCATCCTTCCTTCCTCGGGCAAAGCAAAACGTGCACAAACAGCAGCTGCAGCGGCTGGCGAGTCGGCTACGGTCTGCGCCCAGCGCGCCCGCCGCCCCCCTATATAGACTCTGGCCCGCCCTCCCCCCACCACGCGCAACCGAGGGCATATAAGCGCAGCACGGAGGCGCGCGGGCCCGTTGTCAAGGCAGCACCGGACGCCGCGCCGCACCTAACCTCCACGCACGCCGCTCCGCTACCGCTATGGCCCGCACAAAGCAAACGGCCCGCAAGTCCACCGGCGGAAAGGCGCCGCGCAAACAGCTCGCCACCAAGGCGGCGAGGAAGAGCGCGCCCGCCACCGGAGGCGTCAAGAAGCCCCACCGCTACAGGCCGGGCACCGTCGCCCTGCGAGAAATCAGGCGCTACCAGAAGAGCACAGAGCTGCTCATCCGCAAGCTGCCATTCCAGCGCCTAGTGCGCGAGATCGCCCAGGACTTCAAGACCGACCTGCGCTTCCAGAGCTCCGCAGTCATGGCCCTGCAGGAGGCCAGCGAGGCCTACCTCGTCGGCCTCTTCGAAGACACCAACCTGTGCGCAATCCACGCCAAGCGCGTCACCATCATGCCCAAGGACATCCAGCTCGCGCGCCGCATCCGCGGCGAGCGCGCCTAAACCGCGCCGCGGCACCGCACCGCACAAACAAAAACGGCCCTTTTCAGGGCCACTAACATCTCTCCGTCGCGAGCAAACTTTGTCGGTCGCCTGCCTCTCGCCCCGCAACCCAAAAACAACAACCACCACTTCCCGTCCGTCCGCCACACCCGCTCACTCTGCCTGCCTGCTTAGCAGCGCGCAACAATCACACATCATCCCTCCCCGGCGCTCAAAGCGCACAATACCCAACGGCCGACGTCACACCGCACGGGTGGCTGGCCGGCCGGCCGCCGCTTTCGTTTCGAAAACACAAAAACAAACCCGCACTCCACTCCGACGGCCAACGGCCAGGCAGGCGCGCTCGCTCGCTCTACACGCCACCGAAATCCCCGCCGACTCCTTCCACATCTCAACGTGCCCCCCGTTGCAAAACATAACACACACACACACACACAAAGGAACAAAACAACAAAGACCAGACACGACTAGACAAGACAGACATCCGAGAAGAACGAACGCAGGCAAGCCAACCAACGTATTCAAACAAAACAACGTGACAGAAAACCAACCGTCGGCCGCCGCCACAAACACGGCGACAATCAACAACAACACCGCTTACCGCTACCGCCGCCCACACCCGCCACCGACCCCCGCAATCCAACCACCACGGCACGCAAACAGCATCCCCACGGGCATACAGAAACGCCAGACAGACAGACACCCACACCAAACGCAACACGACAATCAAAACCTTCCCCGACGTGCTTTGATGGCCCTGAGAAGGGCCGTTTTGGGCCGCGCGTCTCTTGCGCGCCACTAGACGACGACGGGGGGTGGGGACGACGGAGTCAAGCGCCAAACCCTTCCTTTCTCCCATCTCTTTCTCCTCTACTCTACTTCTTCTTCTTGGGCGAAGCCTTCGCCTTAGACGGCGTCGTCGCCTTCTTCGGGCGCGGCGCCTTCGGCTTCTTCGTCGGAACCTTGGCGGCCTTCTTCGCCTTCGACGGCGACTTGGCCTTGGCCGGCTTGGCCGCAGCCGCCTTCTTCGCACCCGCGGGAGCGGCCGACGCCGCAGACGCCTTCTTGGCGGCGCCCGCCTTCCGACCGGTCGCCGCCTTCACGCCACCAGCCTTCTTTGCGCCGGCCGCACGGGCGCCCTTCTTCTCCTTGCTGGCCGGAGCGGCGCGCTTCTTCTTGGCACCGCCAGCACGAGCCTTGCCGCCCTCGGCCGCCCCCCCGCCGCCGGCGCCGGCAAGCTTGAACGAGCCGGACGCGCCCTTCCCCTTCGTCTGCACCAGCTCGCCCGCCACGACGGCCGACTTGAGGTACTTCTTGATAAACGGCGCCAGCTTCTCCGCGTCCAGCTTGTAGTGCGCGGCAATGTACTTCTTGATCGCCTGCAGCGACGACCCGCCGCGCTCCTTCAGACTCTTGATGGCGGCCGTCACCATCTCAGAGGTGCGCGGGTGCGCAGGCTTGGCGCGCGGCTTCTTCGCAGACGACGCAGACTTGGCCTTCTTCGTAGTGCCGGTGGCGGCGGGTGCCGCAGCAGTCTCGTTCGTAGCCGCCTGATCTGCCATTTCGACGACGCGCGTAACACACAGCGAGAGCGAGAGCGAGCGGGACGGCAGGCAGGCACGCAAGCACAGCACAGCAGCAGAGCAGAGAATCACAAGGCCCAGCCAGTGTCGCGGGCGGGCGCGGACGGCCGAGAGAGCGGCCGCCACTCTGCGCGCCGCCGCGCCGCGCCTCCCGCGCTTGCTACCGCCCAACGTCCGACAGCCTGTGCGGAGCAGCCCCAAACCTGCGCCACAACCGCCCGCGCCTTTCAAACCACCGAGGATGGGGCTACACACAGCCACACCACAGTCGCCAACCAGTCGCCACGGCAGCGCCGCAAACCACGGCCAAACTGCAGCTACCGCGCGCTACAGCCTGGGTCGGCCCGCCGAGAATCGCCGCCCCCGCCCAAATGCCGCCCCCACAGCCCCAGCCGACGACCCGCCACAATGGCCAAACCTTCGGCAAAACTCCCACACCGTCGCCGCGGCAGCCCGGCCAGCGCGGCCGGCGCCACAGCCACACAAGCCGAGGCGTGCGGCGATGACGGCCGTGCAAACGCGCCTCCGCCGCCCCATCGCCTTCCGTCGCCCTCCCGCCGTTTCCCGATCGGCCCGCAGCCGTCGGGCCACATCGCGCGCCGTCCTCCTCCTCTCGCCCGCCAACATTCACAGCCGTTTATCAACAATTGCCCGCCGCAAACGGACGCCGCCTGCGCAACAGGCGCCGCCGCCCCTCGCCGCTTCCGACCCAACCCCTCGACCGAGGCAAACCGCAATCCGAATCTACAGACCAACCCAATCTGCCGTCAGCACACACGACAGCCGACCTTACACGTTACGCGTTACACATTACGTTTACACGTCTAGGTTAGGTTAGGGTTAGGTGGACGTGGGTTAGGTTAAGGGGACTTGGGTTAGGTTAAGCGTCAAACTTAGGTTAAGCATTCAAACACGTCAGGCGTCAGAGGTTAGGTTAGGTTACACGTTAGGTTAAGGGGTCAGTGCTAGGTTAAAAAAAAGCGTTCAAACGTGAGGCGTCAGCCGGACAGCTTACCTTACGTAGACGTTAGGGGCTCACAGGCTGAGCTCACCTCGCCACACCACAGGTTAGGTTCGGTTCGCTCGGCTCAGCGTAAAGCGCCGAGGTCAGGGTTACGTTCGTTCACCTTCGGGCGCCACACTTTCGGTTGAAAGGTCGCGACGGGACGACGTCGGCAGGCACGCCGCAAACGAACAAAAACGTACAGACGACGTCGAAAACCGCCGACAGACGGGGGAGCAGCACGACCACGACCAGATACCGAGCGCGAACGAGACACACGCGAACCACCCCCACCGGCCAAAGGGCACCACACAACAACCCAGAGCACCACGTGTCGACACCAGAGCAACCCGCCGCTCACGCGACATGGCTGGCACCGAAGGGCAACCGCCCGCAACTGCGCTTTCCGCGCCGGCCCGGATGCACGTCGTGCTACAACAACACCACTACCGTACACAGCCGCTGTTCACAACATCACTATCATGCGCGCCCGCGGCTCGCCGCCGTCGCAGTCGCAGCCCCAACGCCAGCACTTTTGCACCACCATTCACACGCACCGCAACACAGCTCGCCGACACAGCCGAACAAAACAAACACCACACAACAACAGCAACAACGCCGCCGCCTCTACTTGTGCCGGCGACCCACCCCGCCGATGGCGCACCTTTCGCCAGCCGGCAATCGACACACACGCACCCACCCACCCCCCGGGGCCCAGTGCAAAAAAAAACACACAAAAACAAAAAAACCAAACAAAAACAAAACGACACGGGAAGCGCACACCGCCACTTCGCGCGCACGCCACCAACCAGTCGTCGTCTCAAAATAACAAACACAAAAAAAAATAAACTAACAACTAGGGCAACACGAAACAAAAAACGCCTCGCACGAACCGCCCACAAAAAGGACAAGCACACGCACAGCCTCTGCTGACGACCACGACGCAGCGGCACGCTGCTCCTGTCCCGCGCCCCGCGCCCCACTCGAGTCACAACTCACGCGACACCGTCAACGACGGGCTCGCTTCCCGCAACCTACCACCTTTCCGCCACGACGCACAGCCCCAGCCCCACCCGACGACGCGCCCGTGGCAACGACTGCACTTTCACCACCGCCTCCCCCTTCCCCCCCAAAACACACACACACACACACACACACACACACACACAGCCAGCCAAAAACGCACTCGCGACCCACACATGCACACGCCAACCAGTCAACGTCGACAACCACACGCAAGGCTCGAAACGAAACCGGCGTCCTTCCACGTTGCCATCAAGCTACGCGACACAAGACACAAGGAACCAACACAACAGCCGGCCCCACTAATTCCCCACTCTCACGCCGCAAAAAGCACACCGAAACCGCCAAACGCACGCACATTCCCCTTCGCACTGACACCGACCGGCTCGCTACCACACACCTCTCGGCAGCCGTTTCACGCCAATTCGCCACACCGCCCACACAGTCGACAAGCGCCCGCCCTGTACGGCACACGCAACGACGCAGCGCAGCAAAGGGCGCCCGCAACACATACCTCTCCTCCCCCTCTCTCTCTCTCTCCGCCGCCCGACGCGCCAACCGCCACACCACACCGCCAGCCACTCGCAAATTGTGCACTGCCACCAGCCACACGTCCAACACGCCGCGCCGCCTCCGGCCACCCGCCAGGGGGCGCTCACGTCCGCGACAACAGCGCGGCCCGCCGGGCCGGGCCGGGCCGGGCCGAACCGAACCGAGCCGCCGCTGCTCTGCACTCGGCACGGCCACACCCTGCTGCAGACCGGGCTCGTCTCTCTGTACGCGTCTGCCTGCGCATCAACACAACACGACCTTTTTTTTTTCCTCTCTCTACCGCCATCCCTTCTTCTCGCGTTTTACTCGTTGTTGCAGCAGCGGCGCACACCTACACATCCACAGCCCCAGCCGAGCCGAGCCGGCCTCACCTCAGGGCCCGCCGCCAGCGTCTCCTCCTCGGGCACAGGTGCGGTGCTGTGGCCGCCCATCCAACCGCATTGCTGGCCGTCCAGCCGCCAGGCGTTCCCACTGCCGCGAGCCACGCCGCGCACCGACCCTGCTGCAGAAAACGAAGCATAGCCAGAGACCGACCGATACACAAAGCAAGCCGTCGCCTCGCCTCTTGTCCTTCCTGCCTTCCTTCCGCCCCCGCCCTTCTCACACCACCGCCTCTCCACTTTCGCCCCCCCCTCCTCCTTTTTTTTTTTTTTTTTGTTTTCTTCTTTCTTTCTTTCTTTCTTTCTTTGGCCCTCTCTCCTTCCCGCCATGGCGGTTACGGCACCGCCTGCAGCGGCAGATTTTGTGCGCCCACACGCCTACTCCTACCACCATTAACCTCGCCCTGCCCTGCCCATCAACGTCGCAGTCGAACCGACGCTTGCCAACACACTGCCGACGTTCCTTTCTCTTTTCGGCCTACGCCCATTACGCGCCGCCGCCACAGCACCTTCCCTTCCCACAACACACCGACGTCATCACACGCACCCAAAACAGGGGCCACGACCGTGTTCCTCGCCCACTCCCGTCCCGCACGTTACGCACATTCCCAACTATTACCGCGCACCCTCCCTTTCCAATCTGTGTGTCTCTGTGTCTGTGTCCTGTCCGCGCGTGACGCCTCTCAACATCCGCCGTCCCCCGTCCCGTTTTCGCCCCCATGCCGTCGTCGCGCCGCCTCCTCCCCGTCCACCGCCGCCCCTGTCCGCCCCGCACCACACCATACACCGCTGCTTGTCCCGGCCGTTGCCACCAAAGGCGCCGACCGCAAACGCGCCACGCCGCAGCCCCCGTGCGTCTCGCGCTCGCTTGCATCTCCGTGCCGACGCTGCCTCTCTTCCCGCTCGCACTCGACCTCGACAACACAGTCTTTGGCTCCGCCACTGCGTGTTCCGGTGGTACGCACGCTGCAACACGTATGTATTCATTACCAGAGCGATGGCGAGGCATGACAGCATCTCTGTCTGACCAGAGAGTTATTTATCGTTGCTAGTCGGCGCTTGGACCGCGCCAGACGACAGTAGTGGCACGCACCGGGTCGCCAGGAACAGTTGTTATATATATTGTAGCGCGAGTCGGGAGAGGTAGTAGTCGGTCGACAGTAGTAGCGGGTGGACGGTTGTACTGAGCGGGCGTCGGCGGCGTGCTCTGCTCGTCTCGCGACTCTGGTCACGGTTCGGGACGATGTATAGTATATTGTGTTATAATCAAAAGGTAGTGTGAAGCTGCATTTTGCGCAAATCTGATAACGTATGTTCATTGTACTTATTTTGTTCAACGACAAAAAGCCCCACTATTACTTTTTTCTAAAGTAACTTTTGTCTTTTAACGAAAAACATTCACTTTTTAAAGACTACTTCCTATGGCATTTCCCTCCAAGGAGTGCAATTAATTACCAGCCAGCACTCATTCATTGCACACAGCTGTGTAAGGGGTATCTACAATTGAGGAGCGGATACAAATGCAATTTTTTGTTTTGTTTTTTTTTTTTTTGTGCGTTGTAACCTCCCCGCAAAATTTAAAATAATGGACAATGTTATTTACGGATGCTAATGGACATTGCGCTAATTGTAACCTCGCCCACAATGAGAGGTATTGAAAATGGCAACAAAAATGTTAAATTCGCAATCTGACTCAAATATAAATTCTTCACAACATTTAAAAGTCCGTTCAGTGACAAGAAACTTCAATTAAACCGAAATATCGGTCTTTGGCCCTGTGCAAAACAATCAGAATTAAAGTCTTACCTCAGAATAAATGGATGTCACATTTCTGCTCTTGTTTGTTGCGCAGCGCTTGGAGGAACTGCATTGCAAATAATAATATTCTCTTTTTTTTTGTGATTTTAGTGAAATTTTTCTTCAAAGAAGTGGAATGAAATGTGAAGTGCAACGAACTCTTCAGTTCAATAAAAAATTAAATGTTTGAAAAATGCTTTTGAAATAAAAATTATTATTGGGGAACTTGTTGGAGAATAATTACAATAAATAAAATTGTTCATTATCTAATGATTATATTAATTAACAGTATACCTTATTCACCATCTTGACCAGTGTTGCCGACCGCCTACATCACACAACCGCACTCGGCTGCTACTACTGACCGACCGCTCTGCATGACGACTATTAGCGTACTGCACGCGACGACTACTGACAGAGTACAGCCCTCAACTAGACAGACCTACAGACTCGCAACGACCGACCGACTGACTGACTGACTGACTGAGAACCGCTCGCAACACTCGCGCGGTCCAGCGCAAACTCTCTGGTCACAGATGCTACAATGTCTCGCCATCGCTGCTATGTTACATACGTGTTTCAGTGTCTTTTTCATTGGGGTGACGATCTTTGGCTCTTTTTATTCTGAATACAGGGCCAAAGGTCAACGCTGCTGCCCTTATACAATTTATCAGGTTTCATTATGTCTGTTGCAATGTTACATACGGTTCATTCTTTCATTAATATTATCGTTGGGTTTGTTTTGTAGGGACGTTAACATTCTGGCACATTTCTATTATCATCGGACTCTCTGCTATTTGTGCAGGGAGGTTATACCTGGGTCCATTTCCATTTCCATTTACATTCTAATATTGATAGACTTTTTGTTTTCTTTTTTGTTTCTTGTTGTTTTTCCTTCTTTTTTTTGTTGTTTTTTTTTTTGTTTGTTTTGTTTTTCCCGCTCTCACCACCACCGCCGCATCACGCCTCCCGTTTTCTTGGTTTCTTTTCTGTTCTTCAACTGCTTCAACATCACCGCGCCCCATTTCCACACCACAGCCATCAGCCTCCAAGACGGGCAGGCGCAGTGTGCCATTTCCGGCGCACAAGCACACCCGTACGGTACTCTCCTCGCCCCCACGCCACCAACAACACAGCGACCACGCGGCTGTCAGGCACGGCACGGCACGGCACGGCACCGGCGAAATGCGCCGCCCCCGCCCCTCCGCGCATCCGTCCGTCTCGCCACGTTCACTGACAGCCGCGTCTGCGGCTACACCACGACAACCACAACACAACACCGCTCCCCTCCCTGGCAACTCATTGTTTTTCTCCTCCTCTTTTGCACAAACCACAACGCCGAGCACAGGCGCAAGCCACCCACACCGCGCCCCTCCCCGTCCCGCCTTTCTTTGGCCGCCGCTCCTCGTTTGCCCCCTCCCATCTCCCGAAATGCCATGCCAGCAGCGTTACGCATGCCCCTCCCCTGTCCACACAACACTACCGCCAAACGAACAGCCTTCCGGGCCACATGCAGGGCACGCCCACCTCCAAACACTGCCAATTCACGGACGCACACACACACACACACTTTCTCGACACCTTTCTGTACGGAGGGTGCGTCATCTCGACCGTGACAGAGTGACGCCAACTATCGACGATCCATTTCCCCCCACTGGTGAAACATGTCCACTAACACCTACATACATCATTCAAGTACACAGACAATAGCATACACACAATGGGAGGGCACACGAACATGGACGGCACGGCACTGTCATACACTCTTCCTCAGAACCATATCAACAAACGTTACGTACATCCGGGAAAGCGAAAGCGAAAGCGAAAGCAAAAGCAAAAGCAAAAGCAAAGCCCAATGCAGCCGTCAAAGGTAACGTTCACCACGGCAGACACTTGCAGCCGCGCCGCCGTTAAACGCATTTCAGTGCGGCTCCAATACGCCTCCGACACGGGAACGTTCCGTTGCTCTACGAATGCGTTTCTCCCCTTTTTCCCTTCCTCTCTCTTTTGCCCCCCCTCCTTGCACTCTTGCCTCATTCCTCACGTTCTGCCCAGACATTCGACCGATCAAAGTCAACCTTTCGTCACCGTTCTCAGCGCGACGGTGTACAACAGTATGACGGGTGTGCCCAAGACTTCGGTTCAGTTGCGTGACGCCGGTCTATCGCGCCGATCGACAGTTACTCAGGGGGCGACGGATCGGACCACGTCACCGACACACAAAACACTTTCAAACAAACACATACATACCGGATGGACACAGACAAACACGTGTACAGACATTCGCCAAACAAACGACGACCGCCGCCGCCGCCGCCGCCGCCGCCGCCGCCGTCTAGCGTCGCGCTTACTGTACTGCACTGGACACGCGTGCATCTTGAATGACGACATCGGTGTGCGTGCGTCGTACGCAATCAGTCAGACACGGCTATCAAAAATCAGAGTCGAATGGTACATCATCGTGCGTGTCGCCGTACACGTACAGTACAATACAACAACAATGCGTCTTAATGGCACGTTCAATTTCAACGTCACTCACACACCTCCACGCTGCAGTTACGTCGCACCATTGTCAAACTCGGCGTACAGCAAAGGGAATAGTGGGCGGCAAAAAAAAACCAAACAAAAACATTTCACATTTCACCCTCGCCATGTATGATGTGCAAAAAACAAACCCGCAAACGGCCGTCGTTACGGTGACACAAAAGTCGCCGATCGCACTGTCCCCCCTCGCAGACAGGTAACACACACACACCACCACCAATGGGTCAAAACCACTCCAACGAGGCGTGCCACCATTCCACGCCACGGCGACCAACCTCGTGGCCGTCCCCCGCAACACGCTTTGACGCGCCCCCCCCCCACCCACAATCAAAATGCACACATACATCACAGCCGTCCACACAAACAACAACAACAACAATTCCGCCCTTCCCGCAAAAGGCAAGTTGGTGGCCCTGAAAAGGGCCGTTTTGCCGCTCTCGCAACGGAGGAGCCTTCTCCATCCTTCCTTCCACTCCAGAGCCACCTCCTTACTTGGAGCTCGTGTACTTGGTCACCGCCTTCGTGCCCTCGCTCACGGCGTGCTTGGCCAGCTCGCCAGGCAGCAACAGCCGCACAGCGGTCTGGATCTCGCGGGACGTGATGGTCGAGCGCTTGTTGTAGTGCGCCAGGCGAGAAGCCTCGGCCGCAATGCGCTCGAAAATGTCGTTCACGAAGCTGTTCATGATGCTCATCGCCTTCGACGAGATGCCCGTGTCAGGGTGCACCTGCTTCAGCACCTTGTAGATGTAGATGGCATAGCTCTCCTTCCTCTTGCGCTTCTTCTTCTTGTCGCCCTTCGAAATGTTCTTCTGCGCCTTGCCAGCCTTCTTGGCGGCCTTCCCGCTAGTCTTGGGCGGCATCTCGAACGAACGTACGGCAGCAGCAACACCAGTAGCAAGCGCTCCGCTCTAGTCAGCGTCTCCCCACACAGTGGCACCCGCCGCCAGCCGCCGCCGCACCTTTACCAGCTCGCCCTGTTGCGGCCGCCGACCAATGGGGCGCGCGCGCAACCGGCCGCCGCACCCGAGCCCATAAAGCACCCCCACCCCGGCTGCGCCGGCACGCACTCCGCTGCTCGACTCGCTGCCGCTCGCACCGGTCGTTTTCGTTTCCGTTTCGTGTGCACCGTCGCTAGCCCATCGCCATGTCCGGACGCGGAAAGGGAGGCAAAGTCAAGGGCAAGTCAAAGTCCCGCTCAAGCAGGGCTGGGCTCCAGTTCCCGGTCGGCAGAATCCACCGCCTCCTGCGCAAGGGAAACTACGCAGAGCGCGTCGGCGCCGGGGCGCCCGTCTACCTCGCCGCCGTCATGGAGTACCTCGCGGCTGAGGTGCTCGAGCTGGCCGGAAACGCGGCCCGCGACAACAAGAAGACGCGCATCATCCCGCGCCACCTGCAGCTTGCCATCCGCAACGACGAGGAGCTCAACAAGCTCCTGTCGGGCGTCACCATCGCACAGGGTGGTGTCCTGCCCAACATCCAGGCCGTCCTGCTGCCAAAGAAGACCGAGAAGAAGGCCTAAAGGAGGCCAAGGCAATCGCAGCGCCGCGTGCTCCCCTGCACGCAACGCGCTTTGCCGGCTCGGCTCGGCCCGGCCCACAACAATCGGCCCTTTTCAGGGCCACCACACAAACCTACGTCCAAAGCAAAATTTCAGTCGTCCTCGCCGCACCTTGTTTTGTTTTAACTTTGCACTTTCACAGCACAGCCGCCGCCGGCGCACGTCCGCCATCTTGTCGTCCACACAGCCCGTGTGGCCCAACAAACACACACACACACACATTCATTTTGCACGGTCGCAGTCGCCTTCCAAACGACAACGGCAGCAATAATGACCATTGTTACAGGGAGGCGTGTCGACACACCGCCCTCCACTCCCGCGCGCAACGGC
This sequence comes from Schistocerca piceifrons, assembly GCF_021461385.2. NCBI lineage: Eukaryota > Metazoa > Arthropoda > Insecta > Orthoptera > Acrididae > Schistocerca > Schistocerca piceifrons. The sequence goes on from NW_025728652.1 coordinate 1,014,894, forward strand.
CGTCGACACGAACGAAACAGCTGATCCGGCCGCCTGTGCCCACACGCCTTGCCTCGGAAACCCCAACGCCGCCGCAAACACACAGAGCCAAACCACGCAAGCAAATAATCACCGCCTCTCGCACAACAACACACAGCCCGCCATCTCCGTCGCGATCGATACAACGACACACAATAACAAACACAAACGAAGCAGCTCCCACACACAGCCAGCCACATGACACGTTTCCTTTCCTTCTCCCCTCCCAGGCACATCACGTCGCTCAAACGGAAAGAAAGAAACAAACAAACAACACAGACTCTTTCGCACTTTTCAACTTCCGAACAGTGTGGTGGCCCTGAAAAGGGCCGTTTTCTAGTCTCTCCCACCCACAAGCACGGCCGCGGGAAGGCCAGCGCCCGCTGCGACGCAGCCTAACCGCCGAAACCGTACAGGGTGCGCCCCTGCCTCTTCAGGGCGTACACCACGTCCATGGCCGTCACAGTCTTGCGCTTGGCGTGCTCAGTGTACGTCACCGCGTCGCGGATCACGTTCTCCAGGAACACCTTCAGCACCCCGCGGGTCTCCTCGTAGATCAGACCAGAGATGCGCTTCACGCCGCCCCTGCGAGCCAGGCGGCGGATGGCGGGCTTCGTGATGCCCTGGATGTTGTCGCGCAACACCTTGCGGTGCCGCTTGGCGCCACCCTTGCCGAGCCCCTTTCCTCCCTTGCCGCGGCCTGTCATCCTTCCTTCCTCGGGCAAAGCAAAACGTGCACAAACAGCAGCTGCAGCGGCTGGCGAGTCGGCTACGGTCTGCGCCCAGCGCGCCCGCCGCCCCCCTATATAGACTCTGGCCCGCCCTCCCCCCACCACGCGCAACCGAGGGCATATAAGCGCAGCACGGAGGCGCGCGGGCCCGTTGTCAAGGCAGCACCGGACGCCGCGCCGCACCTAACCTCCACGCACGCCGCTCCGCTACCGCTATGGCCCGCACAAAGCAAACGGCCCGCAAGTCCACCGGCGGAAAGGCGCCGCGCAAACAGCTCGCCACCAAGGCGGCGAGGAAGAGCGCGCCCGCCACCGGAGGCGTCAAGAAGCCCCACCGCTACAGGCCGGGCACCGTCGCCCTGCGAGAAATCAGGCGCTACCAGAAGAGCACAGAGCTGCTCATCCGCAAGCTGCCATTCCAGCGCCTAGTGCGCGAGATCGCCCAGGACTTCAAGACCGACCTGCGCTTCCAGAGCTCAGCAGTCATGGCCCTGCAGGAGGCCAGCGAGGCCTACCTCGTCGGCCTCTTCGAAGACACCAACCTGTGCGCAATCCACGCCAAGCGCGTCACCATCATGCCCAAGGACATCCAGCTCGCGCGCCGCATCCGCGGCGAGCGCGCCTAAACCGCGCCGCGGCACCGCACCGCACAAACAAAAACGGCCCTTTTCAGGGCCACTAACATCTCTCCGTCGCGAGCAAACTTTGTCGGTCGCCTGCCTCTCGCCCCGCAACCCAAAAACAACAACCACCACTTCCCGTCCGTCCGCCACACCCGCTCACTCTGCCTGCCTGCTTAGCAGCGCGCAACAATCACACATCATCCCTCCCCGGCGCTCAAAGCGCACAATACCCAACGGCCGACGTCACACCGCACGGGTGGCTGGCCGGCCGGCCGCCGCTTTCGTTTCGAAAACACAAAAACAAACCCGCACTCCACTCCGACGGCCAACGGCCAGGCAGGCGCGCTCGCTCGCTCTACACGCCACCGAAATCCCCGCCGACTCCTTCCACATCTCAACGTGCCCCCCGTTGCAAAACATAACACACACACACACACACAAAGGAACAAAACAACAAAGACCAGACACGACTAGACAAGACAGACATCCGAGAAGAACGAACGCAGGCAAGCCAACCAACGTATTCAAACAAAACAACGTGACAGAAAACCAACCGTCGGCCGCCGCCACAAACACGGCGACAATCAACAACAACACCGCTTACCGCTACCGCCGCCCACACCCGCCACCGACCCCCGCAATCCAACCACCACGGCACGCAAACAGCATCCCCACGGGCATACAGAAACGCCAGACAGACAGACACCCACACCAAACGCAACACGACAATCAAAACCTTCCCCGACGTGCTTTGATGGCCCTGAGAAGGGCCGTTTTGGGCCGCGCGTCTCTTGCGCGCCACTAGACGACGACGGGGGGTGGGGACGACGGAGTCAAGCGCCAAACCCTTCCTTTCTCCCATCTCTTTCTCCTCTACTCTACTTCTTCTTCTTGGGCGAAGCCTTCGCCTTAGACGGCGTCGTCGCCTTCTTCGGGCGCGGCGCCTTCGGCTTCTTCGTCGGAACCTTGGCGGCCTTCTTCGCCTTCGACGGCGACTTGGCCTTGGCCGGCTTGGCCGCAGCCGCCTTCTTCGCACCCGCGGGAGCGGCCGACGCCGCAGACGCCTTCTTGGCGGCGCCCGCCTTCCGACCGGTCGCCGCCTTCACGCCACCAGCCTTCTTTGCGCCGGCCGCACGGGCGCCCTTCTTCTCCTTGCTGGCCGGAGCGGCGCGCTTCTTCTTGGCACCGCCAGCACGAGCCTTGCCGCCCTCGGCCGCCCCCCCGCCGCCGGCGCCGGCAAGCTTGAACGAGCCGGACGCGCCCTTCCCCTTCGTCTGCACCAGCTCGCCCGCCACGACGGCCGACTTGAGGTACTTCTTGATAAACGGCGCCAGCTTCTCCGCGTCCAGCTTGTAGTGCGCGGCAATGTACTTCTTGATCGCCTGCAGCGACGACCCGCCGCGCTCCTTCAGACTCTTGATGGCGGCCGTCACCATCTCAGAGGTGCGCGGGTGCGCAGGCTTGGCGCGCGGCTTCTTCGCAGACGACGCAGACTTGGCCTTCTTCGTAGTGCCGGTGGCGGCGGGTGCCGCAGCAGTCTCGTTCGTAGCCGCCTGATCTGCCATTTCGACGACGCGCGTAACACACAGCGAGAGCGAGAGCGAGCGGGACGGCAGGCAGGCACGCAAGCACAGCACAGCAGCAGAGCAGAGAATCACAAGGCCCAGCCAGTGTCGCGGGCGGGCGCGGACGGCCGAGAGAGCGGCCGCCACTCTGCGCGCCGCCGCGCCGCGCCTCCCGCGCTTGCTACCGCCCAACGTCCGACAGCCTGTGCGGAGCAGCCCCAAACCTGCGCCACAACCGCCCGCGCCTTTCAAACCACCGAGGATGGGGCTACACACAGCCACACCACAGTCGCCAACCAGTCGCCACGGCAGCGCCGCAAACCACGGCCAAACTGCAGCTACCGCGCGCTACAGCCTGGGTCGGCCCGCCGAGAATCGCCGCCCCCGCCCAAATGCCGCCCCCACAGCCCCAGCCGACGACCCGCCACAATGGCCAAACCTTCGGCAAAACTCCCACACCGTCGCCGCGGCAGCCCGGCCAGCGCGGCCGGCGCCACAGCCACACAAGCCGAGGCGTGCGGCGATGACGGCCGTGCAAACGCGCCTCCGCCGCCCCATCGCCTTCCGTCGCCCTCCCGCCGTTTCCCGATCGGCCCGCAGCCGTCGGGCCACATCGCGCGCCGTCCTCCTCCTCTCGCCCGCCAACATTCACAGCCGTTTATCAACAATTGCCCGCCGCAAACGGACGCCGCCTGCGCAACAGGCGCCGCCGCCCCTCGCCGCTTCCGACCCAACCCCTCGACCGAGGCAAACCGCAATCCGAATCTACAGACCAACCCAATCTGCCGTCAGCACACACGACAGCCGACCTTACACGTTACGCGTTACACATTACGTTTACACGTCTAGGTTAGGTTAGGGTTAGGTGGACGTGGGTTAGGTTAAGGGGACTTGGGTTAGGTTAAGCGTCAAACTTAGGTTAAGCATTCAAACACGTCAGGCGTCAGAGGTTAGGTTAGGTTACACGTTAGGTTAAGGGGTCAGTGCTAGGTTAAAAAAAAGCGTTCAAACGTGAGGCGTCAGCCGGACAGCTTACCTTACGTAGACGTTAGGGGCTCACAGGCTGAGCTCACCTCGCCACACCACAGGTTAGGTTCGGTTCGCTCGGCTCAGCGTAAAGCGCCGAGGTCAGGGTTACGTTCGTTCACCTTCGGGCGCCACACTTTCGGTTGAAAGGTCGCGACGGGACGACGTCGGCAGGCACGCCGCAAACGAACAAAAACGTACAGACGACGTCGAAAACCGCCGACAGACGGGGGAGCAGCACGACCACGACCAGATACCGAGCGCGAACGAGACACACGCGAACCACCCCCACCGGCCAAAGGGCACCACACAACAACCCAGAGCACCACGTGTCGACACCAGAGCAACCCGCCGCTCACGCGACATGGCTGGCACCGAAGGGCAACCGCCCGCAACTGCGCTTTCCGCGCCGGCCCGGATGCACGTCGTGCTACAACAACACCACTACCGTACACAGCCGCTGTTCACAACATCACTATCATGCGCGCCCGCGGCTCGCCGCCGTCGCAGTCGCAGCCCCAACGCCAGCACTTTTGCACCACCATTCACACGCACCGCAACACAGCTCGCCGACACAGCCGAACAAAACAAACACCACACAACAACAGCAACAACGCCGCCGCCTCTACTTGTGCCGGCGACCCACCCCGCCGATGGCGCACCTTTCGCCAGCCGGCAATCGACACACACGCACCCACCCACCCCCCGGGGCCCAGTGCAAAAAAAAACACACAAAAACAAAAAAACCAAACAAAAACAAAACGACACGGGAAGCGCACACCGCCACTTCGCGCGCACGCCACCAACCAGTCGTCGTCTCAAAATAACAAACACAAAAAAAAAATAAACTAACAACTAGGGCAACACGAAACAAAAAACGCCTCGCACGAACCGCCCACAAAAAGGACAAGCACACGCACAGCCTCTGCTGACGACCACGACGCAGCGGCACGCTGCTCCTGTCCCGCGCCCCGCGCCCCACTCGAGTCACAACTCACGCGACACCGTCAACGACGGGCTCGCTTCCCGCAACCTACCACCTTTCCGCCACGACGCACAGCCCCAGCCCCACCCGACGACGCGCCCGTGGCAACGACTGCACTTTCACCACCGCCTCCCCCTTCCCCCCCAAAACACACACACACACACACACACACACACACACAGCCAGCCAAAAACGCACTCGCGACCCACACATGCACACGCCAACCAGTCAACGTCGACAACCACACGCAAGGCTCGAAACGAAACCGGCGTCCTTCCACGTTGCCATCAAGCTACGCGACACAAGACACAAGGAACCAACACAACAGCCGGCCCCACTAATTCCCCACTCTCACGCCGCAAAAAGCACACCGAAACCGCCAAACGCACGCACATTCCCCTTCGCACTGACACCGACCGGCTCGCTACCACACACCTCTCGGCAGCCGTTTCACGCCAATTCGCCACACCGCCCACACAGTCGACAAGCGCCCGCCCTGTACGGCACACGCAACGACGCAGCGCAGCAAAGGGCGCCCGCAACACATACCTCTCCTCCCCCTCTCTCTCTCTCTCCGCCGCCCGACGCGCCAACCGCCACACCACACCGCCAGCCACTCGCAAATTGTGCACTGCCACCAGCCACACGTCCAACACGCCGCGCCGCCTCCGGCCACCCGCCAGGGGGCGCTCACGTCCGCGACAACAGCGCGGCCCGCCGGGCCGGGCCGGGCCGGGCCGAACCGAACCGAGCCGCCGCTGCTCTGCACTCGGCACGGCCACACCCTGCTGCAGACCGGGCTCGTCTCTCTGTACGCGTCTGCCTGCGCATCAACACAACACGACCTTTTTTTTTTCCTCTCTCTACCGCCATCCCTTCTTCTCGCGTTTTACTCGTTGTTGCAGCAGCGGCGCACACCTACACATCCACAGCCCCAGCCGAGCCGAGCCGGCCTCACCTCAGGGCCCGCCGCCAGCGTCTCCTCCTCGGGCACAGGTGCGGTGCTGTGGCCGCCCATCCAACCGCATTGCTGGCCGTCCAGCCGCCAGGCGTTCCCACTGCCGCGAGCCACGCCGCGCACCGACCCTGCTGCAGAAAACGAAGCATAGCCAGAGACCGACCGATACACAAAGCAAGCCGTCGCCTCGCCTCTTGTCCTTCCTGCCTTCCTTCCGCCCCCGCCCTTCTCACACCACCGCCTCTCCACTTTCGCCCCCCCCTCCTCCTTTTTTTTTTTTTTTTTTGTTTTCTTCTTTCTTTCTTTCTTTCTTTCTTTGGCCCTCTCTCCTTCCCGCCATGGCGGTTACGGCACCGCCTGCAGCGGCAGATTTTGTGCGCCCACACGCCTACTCCTACCACCATTAACCTCGCCCTGCCCTGCCCATCAACGTCGCAGTCGAACCGACGCTTGCCAACACACTGCCGACGTTCCTTTCTCTTTTCGGCCTACGCCCATTACGCGCCGCCGCCACAGCACCTTCCCTTCCCACAACACACCGACGTCATCACACGCACCCAAAACAGGGGCCACGACCGTGTTCCTCGCCCACTCCCGTCCCGCACGGTACGCACATTCCCAACTATTACCGCGCACCCTCCCTTTCCAATCTGTGTGTCTCTGTGTCTGTGTCCTGTCCGCGCGTGACGCCTCTCAACATCCGCCGTCCCCCGTCCCGTTTTCGCCCCCATGCCGTCGTCGCGCCGCCTCCTCCCCGTCCACCGCCGCCCCTGTCCGCCCCGCACCACACCATACACCGCTGCTTGTCCCGGCCGTTGCCACCAAAGGCGCCGACCGCAAACGCGCCACGCCGCAGCCCCCGTGCGTCTCGCGCTCGCTTGCATCTCCGTGCCGACGCTGCCTCTCTTCCCGCTCGCACTCGACCTCGACAACACAGTCTTTGGCTCCGCCACTGCGTGTTCCGGTGGTACGCACGCTGCAACACGTATGTATTCATTACCAGAGCGATGGCGAGGCATGACAGCATCTCTGTCTGACCAGAGAGTTATTTATCGTTGCTAGTCGGCGCTTGGACCGCGCCAGACGACAGTAGTGGCACGCACCGGGTCGCCAGGAACAGTTGTTATATATATTGTAGCGCGAGTCGGGAGAGGTAGTAGTCGGTCGACAGTAGTAGCGGGTGGACGGTTGTACTGAGCGGGCGTCGGCGGCGTGCTCTGCTCGTCTCGCGACTCTGGTCACGGTTCGGGACGATGTATAGTATATTGTGTTATAATCAAAAGGTAGTGTGAAGCTGCATTTTGCGCAAATCTGATAACGTATGTTCATTGTACTTATTTTGTTCAACGACAAAAAGCCCCACTATTACTTTTTTCTAAAGTAACTTTTGTCTTTTAACGAAAAACATTCACTTTTTAAAGACTACTTCCTATGGCATTTCCCTCCAAGGAGTGCAATTAATTACCAGCCAGCACTCATTCATTGCACACAGCTGTGTAAGGGGTATCTACAATTGAGGAGCGGATACAAATGCAATTTTTTGTTTTGTTTTTTTTTTTTTTGTGCGTTGTAACCTCCCCGCAAAATTTAAAATAATGGACAATGTTATTTACGGATGCTAATGGACATTGCGCTAATTGTAACCTCGCCCACAATGAGAGGTATTGAAAATGGCAACAAAAATGTTAAATTCGCAATCTGACTCAAATATAAATTCTTCACAACATTTAAAAGTCCGTTCAGTGACAAGAAACTTCAATTAAACCGAAATATCGGTCTTTGGCCCTGTGCAAAACAATCAGAATTAAAGTCTTACCTCAGAATAAATGGATGTCACATTTCTGCTCTTGTTTGTTGCGCAGCGCTTGGAGGAACTGCATTGCAAATAATAATATTCTCTTTTTTTTGTGATTTTAGTGAAATTTTTCTTCAAAGAAGTGGAATGAAATGTGAAGTGCAACGAACTCTTCAGTTCAATAAAAAATTAAATGTTTGAAAAATGCTTTTGAAATAAAAATTATTATTGGGGAACTTGTTGGAGAATAATTACAATAAATAAAATTGTTCATTATCTAATGATTATATTAATTAACAGTATACCTTATTCACCATCTTGACCAGTGTTGCCGACCGCCTACATCACACAACCGCACTCGGCTGCTACTACTGACCGACCGCTCTGCATGACGACTATTAGCGTACTGCACGCGACGACTACTGACAGAGTACAGCCCTCAACTAGACAGACCTACAGACTCGCAACGACCGACCGACTGACTGACTGACTGACTGAGAACCGCTCGCAACACTCGCGCGGTCCAGCGCAAACTCTCTGGTCACAGATGCTACAATGTCTCGCCATCGCTGCTATGTTACATACGTGTTTCAGTGTCTTTTTCATTGGGGTGACGATCTTTGGCTCTTTTTATTCTGAATACAGGGCCAAAGGTCAACGCTGCTGCCCTTATACAATTTATCAGGTTTCATTATGTCTGTTGCAATGTTACATACGGTTCATTCTTTCATTAATATTATCGTTGGGTTTGTTTTGTAGGGACGTTAACATTCTGGCACATTTCTATTATCATCGGACTCTCTGCTATTTGTGCAGGGAGGTTATACCTGGGTCCATTTCCATTTCCATTTACATTCTAATATTGATAGACTTTTTGTTTTCTTTTTTGTTTCTTGTTGTTTTTCCTTCTTTTTTTTGTTGTTTTTTTTTTTGTTTGTTTTGTTTTTCCCGCTCTCACCACCACCGCCGCATCACGCCTCCCGTTTTCTTGGTTTCTTTTCTGTTCTTCAACTGCTTCAACATCACCGCGCCCCATTTCCACACCACAGCCATCAGCCTCCAAGACGGGCAGGCGCAGTGTGCCATTTCCGGCGCACAAGCACACCCGTACGGTACTCTCCTCGCCCCCACGCCACCAACAACACAGCGACCACGCGGCTGTCAGGCACGGCACGGCACGGCACGGCACCGGCGAAATGCGCCGCCCCCGCCCCTCCGCGCATCCGTCCGTCTCGCCACGTTCACTGACAGCCGCGTCTGCGGCTACACCACGACAACCACAACACAACACCGCTCCCCTCCCTGGCAACTCATTGTTTTTCTCCTCCTCTTTTGCACAAACCACAACGCCGAGCACAGGCGCAAGCCACCCACACCGCGCCCCTCCCCGTCCCGCCTTTCTTTGGCCGCCGCTCCTCGTTTGCCCCCTCCCATCTCCCGAAATGCCATGCCAGCAGCGTTACGCATGCCCCTCCCCTGTCCACACAACACTACCGCCAAACGAACAGCCTTCCGGGCCACATGCAGGGCACGCCCACCTCCAAACACTGCCAATTCACGGACGCACACACACACACACACTTTCTCGACACCTTTCTGTACGGAGGGTGCGTCATCTCGACCGTGACAGAGTGACGCCAACTATCGACGATCCATTTCCCCCCACTGGTGAAACATGTCCACTAACACCTACATACATCATTCAAGTACACAGACAATAGCATACACACAATGGGAGGGCACACGAACATGGACGGCACGGCACTGTCATACACTCTTCCTCAGAACCATATCAACAAACGTTACGTACATCCGGGAAAGCGAAAGCGAAAGCAAAAGCAAAAGCAAAAGCAAAGCCCAATGCAGCCGTCAAAGGTAACGTTCACCACGGCAGACACTTGCAGCCGCGCCGCCGTTAAACGCATTTCAGTGCGGCTCCAATACGCCTCCGACACGGGAACGTTCCGTTGCTCTACGAATGCGTTTCTCCCCTTTTTCCCTTCCTCTCTCTTTTGCCCCCCCTCCTTGCACTCTTGCCTCATTCCTCACGTTCTGCCCAGACATTCGACCGATCAAAGTCAACCTTTCGTCACCGTTCTCAGCGCGACGGTGTACAACAGTATGACGGGTGTGCCCAAGACTTCGGTTCAGTTGCGTGACGCCGGTCTATCGCGCCGATCGACAGTTACTCAGGGGGCGACGGATCGGACCACGTCACCGACACACAAAACACTTTCAAACAAACACATACATACCGGATGGACACAGACAAACACGTGTACAGACATTCGCCAAACAAACGACGACCGCCGCCGCCGCCGCCGCCGCCGCCGCCGCCGTCTAGCGTCGCGCTTACTGTACTGCACTGGACACGCGTGCATCTTGAATGACGACATCGGTGTGCGTGCGTCGTACGCAATCAGTCAGACACGGCTATCAAAAATCAGAGTCGAATGGTACATCATCGTGCGTGTCGCCGTACACGTACAGTACAATACAACAACAATGCGTCTTAATGGCACGTTCAATTTCAACGTCACTCACACACCTCCACGCTGCAGTTACGTCGCACCATTGTCAAACTCGGCGTACAGCAAAGGGAATAGTGGGCGGCAAAAAAAAACCAAACAAAAACATTTCACATTTCACCCTCGCCATGTATGATGTGCAAAAAACAAACCCGCAAACGGCCGTCGTTACGGTGACACAAAAGTCGCCGATCGCACTGTCCCCCCTCGCAGACAGGTAACACACACACACCACCACCAATGGGTCAAAACCACTCCAACGAGGCGTGCCACCATTCCACGCCACGGCGACCAACCTCGTGGCCGTCCCCCGCAACACGCTTTGACGCGCCCCCCCCCACCCACAATCAAAATGCACACATACATCACAGCCGTCCACACAAACAACAACAACAACAATTCCGCCCTTCCCGCAAAAGGCAAGTTGGTGGCCCTGAAAAGGGCCGTTTTGCCGCTCTCGCAACGGAGGAGCCTTCTCCATCCTTCCTTCCACTCCAGAGCCACCTCCTTACTTGGAGCTCGTGTACTTGGTCACCGCCTTCGTGCCCTCGCTCACGGCGTGCTTGGCCAGCTCGCCAGGCAGCAACAGCCGCACAGCGGTCTGGATCTCGCGGGACGTGATGGTCGAGCGCTTGTTGTAGTGCGCCAGGCGAGAAGCCTCGGCCGCAATGCGCTCGAAAATGTCGTTCACGAAGCTGTTCATGATGCTCATCGCCTTCGACGAGATGCCCGTGTCAGGGTGCACCTGCTTCAGCACCTTGTAGATGTAGATGGCATAGCTCTCCTTCCTCTTGCGCTTCTTCTTCTTGTCGCCCTTCGAAATGTTCTTCTGCGCCTTGCCAGCCTTCTTGGCGGCCTTCCCGCTAGTCTTGGGCGGCATCTCGAACGAACGTACGGCAGCAGCAACACCAGTAGCAAGCGCTCCGCTCTAGTCAGCGTCTCCCCACACAGTGGCACCCGCCGCCAGCCGCCGCCGCACCTTTACCAGCTCGCCCTGTTGCGGCCGCCGACCAATGGGGCGCGCGCGCAACCGGCCGCCGCACCCGAGCCCATAAAGCACCCCCACCCCGGCTGCGCCGGCCAGAACCCCAGGATGAAGAACATGAAGAGGTAGTCAGTCGTCAACTGGCCGTCTTCCTCAATGCTGAGGAGGACCCAGAGGACGAACCCATACTTTTTGCCCCCGAGGACGTGGCAAGAGTAATTAGGTCCCTCCCTACAAAAAAGGCGCCAGGGCACGACAGTGTCACAAACCAGTTAGTCAAAAAACTCCCACCCACAGCGATCACACACCTCGCGAACGTCCTCAACGAGATTACTCGTTCCCGTGTTTTCCCAGCTTGCTGGAAACATGCGGAAGTGGTCGCGATACACAAACCAGGGAAAGACCCTCTATTCCCGCAGCACTACAGGCCGATTAGCCTCTTGCCAACACTCAGCAAGATCTATGAGCGCCTCCTGCTAAGACCCATACAAGAACACATTACCAGAGAGCAAATTCTGCCGGATTTCCAATTTGGGTTCCGGCAGAACCACTCTGCCCCACAGCAGGTCATGAGAATGGTTGAAGCAGCCACAGAGGGCTTCAACCACAGAGGCTACTGCGGGATAGTGCTACTAGACGTAGCCAAAGCCTTTGATTCAGTATGGCATAGAGGGCTACTCTACAAGTTGTACACACAAGGGTTTCCCGGGAGCATAGTTCAGCTCATTAAGAGCTATCTCACGAACAGGACTTTCTCCGTCAAAGTAGAAACTGCCACCTCCACCAGAAGGCGTATTCGTGCCGGGGTGCCACAGGGATCGGTCCTGGGGCCCGTATTGTACAGTTTGTACACTGCGGATACTCCGACGGCCCCCCTGGTGCACACTGCGCAGTACGCTGACGACACAGCCTTCTACACGAGAAATGCGAACAAGGACCTGGTCATCCGTAGGCTACAAAAGGTTTTAGATGACACAGAAACTTGGGCCCGTCGCTGGCGCATCACGATCAACTCCGAGAAGACGCAGGCAATGCTGATTACCCGCAGGCTCGGAAGGCGCGAACCTCCTCAACGTCCCCCCCTCCACCTTCACCTAAATGGAATCCAACTCCCCTGGCGCAGAACCGCCAAGTACCTTGGCGTAACCTTGGACTCTCGTCTTACGTGGAAACCCCACATAGACGAGGTCCACAGGAAGGTCTGCGCCAGAATGTCCATTCTATACCCTATCCTGAACACAAACAGCTCCCTTCCCTTCCCAGTAGCAGTAAATGTTTATCAGGCCCTGATCCGGCCAGTAATGGAGTATGCGTGCCCTGTCTGGGGATACGCGGCAAAGCAGCACCTGGACAAACTCCAGAGGCTGCAGAACCGCGCCCTCAGAAGGGCACTGCATCTACCACTCGGATTCCCCATAGACGACCTGCACGCCGCAGCCGAAATCCCACTCCTGAGAGAGCGTTTCCAGGATCTGGCAAGGTCCTTCTATGAGGGTTCTTCCAGATCCGAAAACGCGCTCATCCACTCCCTAGGTCGGTACGACATGTCCCGCGACAAGCATAAGCGCCCTATGACGATCTTCGACGACTAAGTCGAAGAGAAAATCCCAAAACCCAATCCCTAATCCAGTTCCTTCCCATATAACACCAACCTTCTCGCCTACCTCAGGCAAGTACTAGACTCATTCACAACAAACATCACAAGTCACAGACACCAAAAAACTATAGAAAAAAAAAAAAAATCACACACACACGTTCACAGGGGAGTAAAAGCCGAAAGGCTACAAACTCCCCCACACACACTTCCCCAAAGAGGGGAAAGTAAAAGATGTGAGCAGCAGGCTGCGCCGGCACGCACTCCGCTGCTCGACTCGCTGCCGCTCGCACCGGTCGTTTTCGTTTCCGTTTCGTGTGCACCGTCGCTAGCCCATCGCCATGTCCGGACGCGGAAAGGGAGGCAAAGTCAAGGGCAAGTCAAAGTCCCGCTCAAGCAGGGCTGGGCTCCAGTTCCCGGTCGGCAGAATCCACCGCCTCCTGCGCAAGGGAAACTACGCAGAGCGCGTCGGCGCCGGGGCGCCCGTCTACCTCGCCGCCGTCATGGAGTACCTCGCGGCTGAGGTGCTCGAGCTGGCCGGAAACGCGGCCCGCGACAACAAGAAGACGCGCATCATCCCGCGCCACCTGCAGCTTGCCATCCGCAACGACGAGGAGCTCAACAAGCTCCTGTCGGGCGTCACCATCGCACAGGGTGGTATCCTGCCCAACATCCAGGCCGTCCTGCTGCCAAAGAAGACCGAGAAGAAGGCCTAAAGGAGGCCAAGGCAATCGCAGCGCCGCGTGCTCCCCTGCACGCAACGCGCTTTGCCGGCTCGGCTCGGCCCGGCCCACAACAATCGGCCCTTTTCAGGGCCACCACACAAACCTACGTCCAAAGCAAAATTTCAGTCGTCCTCGCCGCACCTTGTTTTGTTTTAACTTTGCACTTTCACAGCACAGCCGCCGCCGGCGCACGTCCGCCATCTTGTCGTCCACACAGCCCGTGTGGCCCAACAAACACACACACACACACATTCATTTTGCACGGTCGCAGTCGCCTTCCAAACGACAACGGCAGCAATAATGACCATTGTTACAGGGAGGCGTGTCGACACACCGCCCTCCACTCCCGCGCGCAACGGCCGTCGACACGAACGAAACAGCTGATCCGGCCGCCTGTGCCCACACGCCTTGCCTCGGAAACCCCAACGCCGCCGCAAACACACAGAGCCAAACCACGCAAGCAAATAATCACCGCCTCTCGCACAACAACACACAGCCCGCCATCTCCGTCGCGATCGATACAACGACACACAATAACAAACACAAACGAAGCAGCTCCCACACACAGCCAGCCACATGACACGTTTCCTTTCCTTCTCCCCTCCCAGTCACATCACGTCGCTCAAACGGAAAGAAAGAAACAAACAAACAACACAGACTCTTTCGCACTTTTCAACTTCCGAACAGTGTGGTGGCCCTGAAAAGGGCCGTTTTCTAGTCTCTCCCACCCACAAGCACGGCCGCGGGAAGGCCAGCGCCCGCTGCGACGCAGCCTAACCGCCGAAACCGTACAGGGTGCGCCCCTGCCTCTTCAGGGCGTACACCACGTCCATGGCCGTCACAGTCTTGCGCTTGGCGTGCTCAGTGTACGTCACCGCGTCGCGGATCACGTTCTCCAGGAACACCTTCAGCACCCCGCGGGTCTCCTCGTAGATCAGACCAGAGATGCGCTTCACGCCGCCCCTGCGAGCCAGGCGGCGGATGGCGGGCTTCGTGATGCCCTGGATGTTGTCGCGCAACACCTTGCGGTGCCGCTTGGCGCCACCCTTGCCGAGCCCCTTTCCTCCCTTGCCGCGGCCTGTCATCCTTCCTTCCTCGGGCAAAGCAAAACGTGCACAAACAGCAGCTGCAGCGGCTGGCGAGTCGGCTACGCCCAGCGCGCCCGCCGCCCCCCTATATAGACTCTGGCCCGCCCTCCCCCCACCACGCGCAACCGAGGGCATATAAGCGCAGCACGGAGGCGCGCGGGCCCGTTGTCAAGGCAGCACCGGACGCCGCGCCGCACCTAACCTCCACGCACGCCGCTCCGCTACCGCTATGGCCCGCACAAAGCAAACGGCCCGCAAGTCCACCGGCGGAAAGGCGCCGCGCAAACAGCTCGCCACCAAGGCGGCGAGGAAGAGCGCGCCCGCCACCGGAGGCGTCAAGAAGCCCCACCGCTACAGGCCGGGCACCGTCGCCCTGCGAGAAATCAGGCGCTACCAGAAGAGCACAGAGCTGCTCATCCGCAAGCTGCCATTCCAGCGCCTAGTGCGCGAGATCGCCCAGGACTTCAAGACCGACCTGCGCTTCCAGAGCTCCGCAGTCATGGCCCTGCAGGAGGCCAGCGAGGCCTACCTCGTCGGCCTCTTCGAAGACACCAACCTGTGCGCAATCCACGCCAAGCGCGTCACCATCATGCCCAAGGACATCCAGCTCGCGCGCCGCATCCGCGGCGAGCGCGCCTAAACCGCGCCGCGGCACCGCACCGCACAAACAAAAACGGCCCTTTTCAGGGCCACTAACATCTCTCCGTCGCGAGCAAACTTTGTCGGTCGCCTGCCTCTCGCCCCGCAACCCAAAAACAACAACCACCACTTCCCGTCCGTCCGCCACACCCGCTCACTCTGCCTGCCTGCTTAGCAGCGCGCAACAATCACACATCATCCCTCCCCGGCGCTCAAAGCGCACAATACCCAACGGCCGACGTCACACCGCACGGGTGGCTGGCCGGCCGGCCGCCGCTTTCGTTTCGAAAACACAAAAACAAACCCGCACTCCACTCCGACGGCCAACGGCCAGGCAGGCGCGCTCGCTCGCTCTACACGCCACCGAAATCCCCGCCGACTCCTTCCACATCTCAACGTGCCCCCCGTTGCAAAACATAACACACACACACACACACAAAGGAACAAAACAACAAAGACCAGACACGACTAGACAAGACAGACATCCGAGAAGAACGAACGCAGGCAAGCCAACCAACGTATTCAAACAAAACAACGTGACAGAAAACCAACCGTCGGCCGCCGCCACAAACACGGCGACAATCAACAACAACACCGCTTACCGCTACCGCCGCCCACACCCGCCACCGACCCCCGCAATCCAACCACCACGGCACGCAAACAGCATCCCCACGGGCATACAGAAACGCCAGACAGACAGACACCCACACCAAACGCAACACGACAATCAAAACCTTCCCCGACGTGCTTTGATGGCCCTGAGAAGGGCCGTTTTGGGCCGCGCGTCTCTTGCGCGCCACTAGACGACGACGGGGGGTGGGGACGACGGAGTCAAGCGCCAAACCCTTCCTTTCTCCCATCTCTTTCTCCTCTACTCTACTTCTTCTTCTTGGGCGAAGCCTTCGCCTTAGACGGCGTCGTCGCCTTCTTCGGGCGCGGCGCCTTCGGCTTCTTCGTCGGAACCTTGGCGGCCTTCTTCGCCTTCGACGGCGACTTGGCCTTGGCCGGCTTGGCCGCAGCCGCCTTCTTCGCACCCGCGGGAGCGGCCGACGCCGCAGACGCCTTCTTGGCGGCGCCCGCCTTCCGACCGGTCGCCGCCTTCACGCCACCAGCCTTCTTTGCGCCGGCCGCACGGGCGCCCTTCTTCTCCTTGCTGGCCGGAGCGGCGCGCTTCTTCTTGGCACCGCCAGCACGAGCCTTGCCGCCCTCGGCCGCCCCCCCGCCGCCGGCGCCGGCAAGCTTGAACGAGCCGGACGCGCCCTTCCCCTTCGTCTGCACCAGCTCGCCCGCCACGACGGCCGACTTGAGGTACTTCTTGATAAACGGCGCCAGCTTCTCCGCGTCCAGCTTGTAGTGCGCGGCAATGTACTTCTTGATCGCCTGCAGCGACGACCCGCCGCGCTCCTTCAGACTCTTGATGGCGGCCGTCACCATCTCAGAGGTGCGCGGGTGCGCAGGCTTGGCGCGCGGCTTCTTCGCAGACGACGCAGACTTGGCCTTCTTCGTAGTGCCGGTGGCGGCGGGTGCCGCAGCAGTCTCGTTCGTAGCCGCCTGATCTGCCATTTCGACGACGCGCGTAACACACAGCGAGAGCGAGAGCGAGCGGGACGGCAGGCAGGCACGCAAGCACAGCACAGCAGCAGAGCAGAGAATCACAAGGCCCAGCCAGTGTCGCGGGCGGGCGCGGACGGCCGAGAGAGCGGCCGCCACTCTGCGCGCCGCCGCGCCGCGCCTCCCGCGCTTGCTACCGCCCAACGTCCGACAGCCTGTGCGGAGCAGCCCCAAACCTGCGCCACAACCGCCCGCGCCTTTCAAACCACCGAGGATGGGGCTACACACAGCCACACCACAGTCGCCAACCAGTCGCCACGGCAGCGCCGCAAACCACGGCCAAACTGCAGCTACCGCGCGCTACAGCCTGGGTCGGCCCGCCGAGAATCGCCGCCCCCGCCCAAATGCCGCCCCCACAGCCCCAGCCGACGACCCGCCACAATGGCCAAACCTTCGGCAAAACTCCCACACCGTCGCCGCGGCAGCCCGGCCAGCGCGGCCGGCGCCACAGCCACACAAGCCGAGGCGTGCGGCGATGACGGCCGTGCAAACGCGCCTCCGCCGCCCCATCGCCTTCCGTCGCCCTCCCGCCGTTTCCCGATCGGCCCGCAGCCGTCGGGCCACATCGCGCGCCGTCCTCCTCCTCTCGCCCGCCAACATTCACAGCCGTTTATCAACAATTGCCCGCCGCAAACGGACGCCGCCTGCGCAACAGGCGCCGCCGCCCCTCGCCGCTTCCGACCCAACCCCTCGACCGAGGCAAACCGCAATCCGAATCTACAGACCAACCCAATCTGCCGTCAGCACACACGACAGCCGACCTTACACGTTGCGCGTTACACATTACGTTTACACGTCTAGGTTAGGTTAGGGTTAGGTGGACGTGGGTTAGGTTAAGGGGACTTGGGTTAGGTTAAGCGTCAAACTTAGGTTAAGCATTCAAACACGTCAGGCGTCAGAGGTTAGGTTAGGTTACACGTTAGGTTAAGGGGTCAGTGCTAGGTTAAAAAAAAGCGTTCAAACGTGAGGCGTCAGCCGGACAGCTTACCTTACGTAGACGTTAGGGGCTCACAGGCTGAGCTCACCTCGCCACACCACAGGTTAGGTTCGGTTCGCTCGGCTCAGCGTAAAGCGCCGAGGTCAGGGTTACGTTCGTTCACCTTCGGGCGCCACACTTTCGGTTGAAAGGTCGCGACGGGACGACGTCGGCAGGCACGCCGCAAACGAACAAAAACGTACAGACGACGTCGAAAACCGCCGACAGACGGGGGAGCAGCACGACCACGACCAGATACCGAGCGCGAACGAGACACACGCGAACCACCCCCACCGGCCAAAGGGCACCACACAACAACCCAGAGCACCACGTGTCGACACCAGAGCAACCCGCCGCTCACGCGACATGGCTGGCACCGAAGGGCAACCGCCCGCAACTGCGCTTTCCGCGCCGGCCCGGATGCACGTCGTGCTACAACAACACCACTACCGTACACAGCCGCTGTTCACAACATCACTATCATGCGCGCCCGCGGCTCGCCGCCGTCGCAGTCGCAGCCCCAACGCCAGCACTTTTGCACCACCATTCACACGCACCGCAACACAGCTCGCCGACACAGCCGAACAAAACAAACACCACACAACAACAGCAACAACGCCGCCGCCTCTACTTGTGCCGGCGACCCACCCCGCCGATGGCGCACCTTTCGCCAGCCGGCAATCGACACACACGCACCCACCCACCCCCCGGGGCCCAGTGCAAAAAAAAACACACAAAAACAAAAAAACCAAACAAAAACAAAACGACACGGGAAGCGCACACCGCCACTTCGCGCGCACGCCACCAACCAGTCGTCGTCTCAAAATAACAAACACAAAAAAAAAATAAACTAACAACTAGGGCAACACGAAACAAAAAACGCCTCGCACGAACCGCCCACAAAAAGGACAAGCACACGCACAGCCTCTGCTGACGACCACGACGCAGCGGCACGCTGCTCCTGTCCCGCGCCCCGCGCCCCACTCGAGTCACAACTCACGCGACACCGTCAACGACGGGCTCGCTTCCCGCAACCTACCACCTTTCCGCCACGACGCACAGCCCCAGCCCCACCCGACGACGCGCCCGTGGCAACGACTGCACTTTCACCACCGCCTCCCCCTTCCCCCCCCAAAACACACACACACACACACACACACACACACACACAGCCAGCCAAAAACGCACTCGCGACCCACACATGCACACGCCAACCAGTCAACGTCGACAACCACACGCAAGGCTCGAAACGAAACCGGCGTCCTTCCACGTTGCCATCAAGCTACGCGACACAAGACACAAGGAACCAACACAACAGCCGGCCCCACTAATTCCCCACTCTCACGCCGCAAAAAGCACACCGAAACCGCCAAACGCACGCACATTCCCCTTCGCACTGACACCGACCGGCTCGCTACCACACACCTCTCGGCAGCCGTTTCACGCCAATTCGCCACACCGCCCACACAGTCGACAAGCGCCCGCCCTGTACGGCACACGCAACGACGCAGCGCAGCAAAGGGCGCCTGCAACACATACCTCTCCTCCCCCTCTCTCTCTCTCTCCGCCGCCCGACGCGCCAACCGCCACACCACACCGCCAGCCACTCGCAAATTGTGCACTGCCACCAGCCACACGTCCAACACGCCGCGCCGCCTCCGGCCACCCGCCAGGGGGCGCTCACGTCCGCGACAACAGCGCGGCCCGCCGGGCCGGGCCGGGCCGGGCCGAACCGAACCGAGCCGCCGCTGCTCTGCACTCGGCACGGCCACACCCTGCTGCAGACCGGGCTCGTCTCTCTGTACGCGTCTGCCTGCGCATCAACACAACACGACCTTTTTTTTTTCCTCTCTCTACCGCCATCCCTTCTTCTCGCGTTTTACTCGTTGTTGCAGCAGCGGCGCACACCTACACATCCACAGCCCCAGCCGAGCCGAGCCGGCCTCACCTCAGGGCCCGCCGCCAGCGTCTCCTCCTCGGGCACAGGTGCGGTGCTGTGGCCGCCCATCCAACCGCATTGCTGGCCGTCCAGCCGCCAGGCGTTCCCACTGCCGCGAGCCACGCCGCGCACCGACCCTGCTGCAGAAAACGAAGCATAGCCAGAGACCGACCGATACACAAAGCAAGCCGTCGCCTCGCCTCTTGTCCTTCCTGCCTTCCTTCCGCCCCCGCCCTTCTCACACCACCGCCTCTCCACTTTCGCCCCCCCCTCCTCCTTTTTTTTTTTTTTTTTTGTTTTCTTCTTTCTTTCTTTCTTTCTTTCTTTGGCCCTCTCTCCTTCCCGCCATGGCGGTTACGGCACCGCCTGCAGCGGCAGATTTTGTGCGCCCACACGCCTACTCCTACCACCATTAACCTCGCCCTGCCCTGCCCATCAACGTCGCAGTCGAACCGACGCTTGCCAACACACTGCCGACGTTCCTTTCTCTTTTCGGCCTACGCCCATTACGCGCCGCCGCCACAGCACCTTCCCTTCCCACAACACACCGACGTCATCACACGCACCCAAAACAGGGGCCACGACCGTGTTCCTCGCCCACTCCCGTCCCGCACGGTACGCACATTCCCAACTATTACCGCGCACCCTCCCTTTCCAATCTGTGTGTCTCTGTGTCTGTGTCCTGTCCGCGCGTGACGCCTCTCAACATCCGCCGTCCCCCGTCCCGTTTTCGCCCCCATGCCGTCGTCGCGCCGCCTCCTCCCCGTCCACCGCCGCCCCTGTCCGCCCCGCACCACACCATACACCGCTGCTTGTCCCGGCCGTTGCCACCAAAGGCGCCGACCGCAAACGCGCCACGCCGCAGCCCCCGTGCGTCTCGCGCTCGCTTGCATCTCCGTGCCGACGCTGCCTCTCTTCCCGCTCGCACTCGACCTCGACAACACAGTCTTTGGCTCCGCCACTGCGTGTTCCGGTGGTACGCACGCTGCAACACGTATGTATTCATTACCAGAGCGATGGCGAGGCATGACAGCATCTCTGTCTGACCAGAGAGTTATTTATCGTTGCTAGTCGGCGCTTGGACCGCGCCAGACGACAGTAGTGGCACGCACCGGGTCGCCAGGAACAGTTGTTATATATATTGTAGCGCGAGTCGGGAGAGGTAGTAGTCGGTCGACAGTAGTAGCGGGTGGACGGTTGTACTGAGCGGGCGTCGGCGGCGTGCTCTGCTCGTCTCGCGACTCTGGTCACGGTTCGGGACGATGTATAGTATATTGTGTTATAATCAAAAGGTAGTGTGAAGCTGCATTTTGCGCAAATCTGATAACGTATGTTCATTGTACTTATTTTGTTCAACGACAAAAAGCCCCACTATTACTTTTTTCTAAAGTAACTTTTGTCTTTTAACGAAAAACATTCACTTTTTAAAGACTACTTCCTATGGCATTTCCCTCCAAGGAGTGCAATTAATTACCAGCCAGCACTCATTCATTGCACACAGCTGTGTAAGGGGTATCTACAATTGAGGAGCGGATACAAATGCAATTTTTTGTTTTGTTTTTTTTTTTTTTGTGCGTTGTAACCTCCCCGCAAAATTTAAAATAATGGACAATGTTATTTACGGATGCTAATGGACATTGCGCTAATTGTAACCTCGCCCACAATGAGAGGTATTGAAAATGGCAACAAAAATGTTAAATTCGCAATCTGACTCAAATATAAATTCTTCACAACATTTAAAAGTCCGTTCAGTGACAAGAAACTTCAATTAAACCGAAATATCGGTCTTTGGCCCTGTGCAAAACAATCAGAATTAAAGTCTTACCTCAGAATAAATGGATGTCACATTTCTGCTCTTGTTTGTTGCGCAGCGCTTGGAGGAACTGCATTGCAAATAATAATATTCTCTTTTTTTTTGTGATTTTAGTGAAATTTTTCTTCAAAGAAGTGGAATGAAATGTGAAGTGCAACGAACTCTTCAGTTCAATAAAAAATTAAATGTTTGAAAAATGCTTTTGAAATAAAAATTATTATTGGGGAACTTGTTGGAGAATAATTACAATAAATAAAATTGTTCATTATCTAATGATTATATTAATTAACAGTATACCTTATTCACCATCTTGACCAGTGTTGCCGACCGCCTACATCACACAACCGCACTCGGCTGCTACTACTGACCGACCGCTCTGCATGACGACTATTAGCGTACTGCACGCGACGACTACTGACAGAGTACAGCCCTCAACTAGACAGACCTACAGACTCGCAACGACCGACCGACTGACTGACTGACTGACTGAGAACCGCTCGCAACACTCGCGCGGTCCAGCGCAAACTCTCTGGTCACAGATGCTACAATGTCTCGCCATCGCTGCTATGTTACATACGTGTTTCAGTGTCTTTTTCATTGGGGTGACGATCTTTGGCTCTTTTTATTCTGAATACAGGGCCAAAGGTCAACGCTGCTGCCCTTATACAATTTATCAGGTTTCATTATGTCTGTTGCAATGTTACATACGGTTCATTCTTTCATTAATATTATCGTTGGGTTTGTTTTGTAGGGACGTTAACATTCTGGCACATTTCTATTATCATCGGACTCTCTGCTATTTGTGCAGGGAGGTTATACCTGGGTCCATTTCCATTTCCATTTACATTCTAATATTGATAGACTTTTTGTTTTCTTTTTTGTTTCTTGTTGTTTTTCCTTCTTTTTTTTGTTGTTTTTTTTTTTGTTTGTTTTGTTTTTCCCGCTCTCACCACCACCGCCGCATCACGCCTCCCGTTTTCTTGGTTTCTTTTCTGTTCTTCAACTGCTTCAACATCACCGCGCCCCATTTCCACACCACAGCCATCAGCCTCCAAGACGGGCAGGCGCAGTGTGCCATTTCCGGCGCACAAGCACACCCGTACGGTACTCTCCTCGCCCCCACGCCACCAACAACACAGCGACCACGCGGCTGTCAGGCACGGCACGGCACGGCACGGCACCGGCGAAATGCGCCGCCCCCGCCCCTCCGCGCATCCGTCCGTCTCGCCACGTTCACTGACAGCCGCGTCTGCGGCTACACCACGACAACCACAACACAACACCGCTCCCCTCCCTGGCAACTCATTGTTTTTCTCCTCCTCTTTTGCACAAACCACAACGCCGAGCACAGGCGCAAGCCACCCACACCGCGCCCCTCCCCGTCCCGCCTTTCTTTGGCCGCCGCTCCTCGTTTGCCCCCTCCCATCTCCCGAAATGCCATGCCAGCAGCGTTACGCATGCCCCTCCCCTGTCCACACAACACTACCGCCAAACGAACAGCCTTCCGGGCCACATGCAGGGCACGCCCACCTCCAAACACTGCCAATTCACGGACGCACACACACACACACACTTTCTCGACACCTTTCTGTACGGAGGGTGCGTCATCTCGACCGTGACAGAGTGACGCCAACTATCGACGATCCATTTCCCCCCACTGGTGAAACATGTCCACTAACACCTACATACATCATTCAAGTACACAGACAATAGCATACACACAATGGGAGGGCACACGAACATGGACGGCACGGCACTGTCATACACTCTTCCTCAGAACCATATCAACAAACGTTACGTACATCCGGGAAAGCGAAAGCGAAAGCGAAAGCAAAAGCAAAAG
Organism: Schistocerca piceifrons; assembly: GCF_021461385.2. NCBI lineage: Eukaryota > Metazoa > Arthropoda > Insecta > Orthoptera > Acrididae > Schistocerca > Schistocerca piceifrons. The sequence continues at coordinate 1,038,336 of NW_025728652.1, forward strand.
CAAAAGCAAAGCCCAATGCAGCCGTCAAAGGTAACGTTCACCACGGCAGACACTTGCAGCCGCGCCGCCGTTAAACGCATTTCAGTGCGGCTCCAATACGCCTCCGACACGGGAACGTTCCGTTGCTCTACGAATGCGTTTCTCCCCTTTTTCCCTTCCTCTCTCTTTTGCCCCCCCTCCTTGCACTCTTGCCTCATTCCTCACGTTCTGCCCAGACATTCGACCGATCAAAGTCAACCTTTCGTCACCGTTCTCAGCGCGACGGTGTACAACAGTATGACGGGTGTGCCCAAGACTTCGGTTCAGTTGCGTGACGCCGGTCTATCGCGCCGATCGACAGTTACTCAGGGGGCGACGGATCGGACCACGTCACCGACACACAAAACACTTTCAAACAAACACATACATACCGGATGGACACAGACAAACACGTGTACAGACATTCGCCAAACAAACGACGACCGCCGCCGCCGCCGCCGCCGCCGCCGCCGCCGTCTAGCGTCGCGCTTACTGTACTGCACTGGACACGCGTGCATCTTGAATGACGACATCGGTGTGCGTGCGTCGTACGCAATCAGTCAGACACGGCTATCAAAAATCAGAGTCGAATGGTACATCATCGTGCGTGTCGCCGTACACGTACAGTACAATACAACAACAATGCGTCTTAATGGCACGTTCAATTTCAACGTCACTCACACACCTCCACGCTGCAGTTACGTCGCACCATTGTCAAACTCGGCGTACAGCAAAGGGAATAGTGGGCGGCAAAAAAAAACCAAACAAAAACATTTCACATTTCACCCTCGCCATGTATGATGTGCAAAAAACAAACCCGCAAACGGCCGTCGTTACGGTGACACAAAAGTCGCCGATCGCACTGTCCCCCCTCGCAGACAGGTAACACACACACACCACCACCAATGGGTCAAAACCACTCCAACGAGGCGTGCCACCATTCCACGCCACGGCGACCAACCTCGTGGCCGTCCCCCGCAACACGCTTTGACGCGCCCCCCCCCACCCACAATCAAAATGCACACATACATCACAGCCGTCCACACAAACAACAACAACAACAATTCCGCCCTTCCCGCAAAAGGCAAGTTGGTGGCCCTGAAAAGGGCCGTTTTGCCGCTCTCGCAACGGAGGAGCCTTCTCCATCCTTCCTTCCACTCCAGAGCCACCTCCTTACTTGGAGCTCGTGTACTTGGTCACCGCCTTCGTGCCCTCGCTCACGGCGTGCTTGGCCAGCTCGCCAGGCAGCAACAGCCGCACAGCGGTCTGGATCTCGCGGGACGTGATGGTCGAGCGCTTGTTGTAGTGCGCCAGGCGAGAAGCCTCGGCCGCAATGCGCTCGAAAATGTCGTTCACGAAGCTGTTCATGATGCTCATCGCCTTCGACGAGATGCCCGTGTCAGGGTGCACCTGCTTCAGCACCTTGTAGATGTAGATGGCATAGCTCTCCTTCCTCTTGCGCTTCTTCTTCTTGTCGCCCTTCGAAATGTTCTTCTGCGCCTTGCCAGCCTTCTTGGCGGCCTTCCCGCTAGTCTTGGGCGGCATCTCGAACGAACGTACGGCAGCAGCAACACCAGTAGCAAGCGCTCCGCTCTAGTCAGCGTCTCCCCACACAGTGGCACCCGCCGCGTGTGTGGGATGTCGGATGGGTTCTGGACCCCTTATTTGTTTCGAAGGACCGGGACTGATTGAAGCCCATACCTTCTGTCTGAGATTTGGGGATTGGAATGATGGGTTTGGAGTGCGTCATGAGTGATGTTGCATGATAAAGTGGTAGGATGATAAGGGATGCGTTTGATAATGAATTGAGTAGTGTTTCATGACTGAATGTTAGTCGGATTGTTTGATTTTTAGACGTGAAATTGGCGCGTGAGCGTCATTTTCGGGTATTTTGCTGTTGGGTTGTCGGGAATGATTCCTAAGTTTCTGATGGTTGGATGATTAGAAATGGAGGCTGAGGCAAAGAATTTTTCGGATTTTGTTTTGATGAGTTGCGAGATTGGCTCGATGTTTGCCAAGAGGTACAGGTGTCTGTTTGGCAAATAGCGGGACGCATTTAGTGCCAAGCGCAAGAATCTATTCTGCACTGCTTGAACTTTTTTGATGTTCTTGTTTGAAGCCAGTGACCAGAGTTCTGAACCGTATAGTATGGATGGTAGCACTACTGATTTGTATAGTTTTAACTTGGTATTTACTGATAGTCCTTCTCCTTTGAGGAGGGGGTATAATGTACATATGTGCTGTGACCCTCTGTTACAGATTTGGGTGACATGTTCGCTGAATGTCAGTCTTTTGTCAAATGTTATGCCTAAGTATTTTACATGATCATTCCATTCTAAGTTTACGTTGTTAAATCTAATGGCTATGTTTGGGCTCATTCTCCTGTGGGTGAACATAATAGCCTGTGTTTTGGCACTATTTATGGTTATCTTCCACAGGATAGCCCACTTCTGGATTAATTGTAAGTGATCCTGGAGTTTCCTGGCGATGAACATTAAGTTTTTACTGCTCCTGTACACCGCAGTGTCGTCAGCAAACAGTGACAGGTGGCCCCCTGGTTGCTTTGGTACGTCATTTGTATAGTGAGAGTAGAGAGCTGGGCCCAATACTGAACCTTGGGGCACTCCAGCTTCTATTTGTCTGATATTACTTTGGGCACCTGATAGTCTTACATAAAAAGTTCTGTTCCTAAGGAAGGATGCCAGGATTTGAATGATGTGTTTGGGACAGCCTTGTAGGTTGAGCTTGTAGATAAGGCCCTGGTGCCAGACCTTATCAAAGGCCTTCTCTATGTCAAGGAAGACTGCCCCTGTGCTGTGCCTGATACTTCGTGCTCTGCATAGTTCGTCAGTCAGTCTCATCGATTGGTGAATGGTGCTGTGTTCACCCCTGAAGCCGAACTGTTCCTGTATGATGATGTTGTTTTCTGTGCTGAATTTCTGGAGCTCCTTGTAGATGAACCTTTCTAGGACTTTCCCCAAGAAACTCAGTAAGGAAATTGGTCTGTGGTTCTGGGGGAAAAGGTGGTCCTTATTTGGCTTTGGTATGGTTATCACCTTAGCTTGTTTCCAAGCCATGGGAAAATACTGCAAGGTTAGGCAAGCGTTGTAGATTGCTGTTAGAAACTCTAGTGCGTTTTGAGGTAGATGTTTCAATTGAAGAGGTAGGATGTTGTCTGGTCCAGGCGCCTTTTTGTTTCCTATGTTTCTGAAGCATGTTCTGACTGTTTCAGAGTCCACTGGTGGAAATGTGGTGTCGCTTGGGGTTCTGAGTATTCTGTTGACATGTCTTATGACGTGTTCCTCGTGATCATCGCTCTCGTCATCCACAGCTGCTGGCGTGGTGAATTGTAGTTCGAGAGTGTCAGCCATTGTTTCAGCCTTATCCTCCGGTTCGTAAACGATTCCGTTCCTGCCGTGGAGTGGCTTATTGTCAACTGGTTTCCCCTTTCTGGTTTTGACAAGTTTCCAGAACTTTTCGGTGTTGTTCTCTGCATCGCGTAGAACATCTCCCCAGGTGGATTCTCTAAAGGCCTGAAGTTCTCGTCTGACTCGTCTGGCGAGTCTGTCGGTTCTGACTCGGTCTGCTGGGTCCCTAAGGGTTTGCCATCTCTGGCGGTGGTATTTCTTTTCTTGCAGTAAGTCTTGGATGTGCTGAGGGAGAGCATTTCTGGAGGTGGTGTGGATTATAGCAGTAGTGGCTTTCTTCCCGCTTTCTACTATGATTTTGCTGATGTTTTCTACTGCTGTGTTGATTGCTCTCCTTGTGTGGAGCTGAGGAATCTCCGGTGTTTTTCCCTGAACAAAGTTGTTGAACGTTTCCCAGTTTGTGTGAAACGATTTAATAGTTCTGGTGTCGAACTGCCTTGCCGGGTTGTCATCTAATGTCATTAAAACTGGATTATGATCTGAGTCCAGATCATTTACCACGGTAATGGTGGCCTGGTGTCTCAGGTTTTTGCATATAAATATGTCCAGTATGTCTGGTCTGTGTGTCGAGTAGTATGGGAAGTGAGTAGGGGTGTTTGGCGCTAGGACTGTTAGGCTCCTGTGGTTGTCCAGGTATTTCCGTAGTATTCTTCCATTGGTGTTGGTGGCCCTGCAGTTCCATGTGCCATGTTTGGAATTTAAGTCCCCACCTATGATGATATATTCGGCCATGTTTGTCAGGTCAGTTAGGTCTTCAGGTTGTATATTTGGTTTACATGGAGGGTTGTACACAGCGATTAGGGTGGCTGTTTTCCCCTCTATAGTCGTTTCTACTGCTGTGGCTTCTGCTCGTCTGAGTCTTGGCGTGTTTAGTCTTCTGTGCGGCAATCTGTTTTTGACTAACACGGCTGTACCGCCCCCTTGCCGGTTTGGCCTGTCAGTTCTGTACATTGTGTAGTTCCGTACTTTAAATTTATCATCTGGTGTTAGGTGCGTTTCTGTAATTAGTGCCACACCAACGTTGTATGAGTCAAGGAATTCTTGGAGGGTATTCCTTTGAAATAGAATGCCATTGGCATTCCAAGTCATGATTGTGCTTCTTTGATTAAGGCCCGAGAAGACTGACAACTGCATGGCATATAATCGTGAATTTTGAGATCGGATCAGCAGCTTGCCTTAGCTGGGCTGCTGTGTTCTGAATTGTTCCCAGTATTTTTGGGACGTTGAACTGATTGATGAGGCCGAGAATTTCTTTTACATCTGTTCCCAGGCTTGCGATTCCAGGGAAGGGGGTGTTGGCTCCTCCGTCTTGCGCGGTTGGTGCCTCGTTCTGGGCCGCTGAAGTCGGTGCGTTTGCCGGATTTTGATTTGTCATGGTTTGTCGGCGCCATAGATTTGGCCAGCTTTTCCCGGTCATCGCAGGTACTGGTGGTTGTTTAGTTTGATTCGTGGCTGTGGTGGAGGCGTTTTTTCTCTCCTCCCTTTTCTTGAGAATTTCTAGGTAAACTGGGCATTTTTTGAAATTTGCAGTATGCTCTCCCTGGCAGTTGTAGCATTTTGGTTTTTCTACCCGTTTCTTGGTGCAGGTAGCGGTCGCATGCTGTTTGCCGCATTTTACGCAGTTTGGTTTTAGATGGCAGTTCCTGGCGCCATGATTGAAACCTTGGCAGTTGTGACATTGAGTTGGACCTTTGGGGGCCCTGTATGACTCTACAGTCACTCCTAGGTGAAGGAGTGACTTAAGTTTGTATACTTTTCTGCCTTCATCTGAGTTTTCCAGTTCTACTATGAAGTTTGGTCGTAACCTCCTCTCCGTGGCGCCTGCGTCCAGGATGGACATTTGTGTGACCTTTTGTACTGGGAATCCAAGAAGGGAGAGCTCTTCATGTACTAGCTGTGGTTCCATGGTGACTAATAGTTTCTTTATCACCACCTTTAGGGGTCGTTTCTGGTTTATTTCGTGAGTGTAGAACGGTATGTTTTCGTTCTTTAGTAGCGTGCATAGGGCATTGAAGTCCTTTGCTTCGCTGAATTGATATGTAATTCTTCCTCCCCTGGAGTGAGACTTCAGCGTTCCACTGAGGGTCGGTTTGATCACCTGAAGGATTTTGGTGTAGCTTTTCGTGTCAAAGACTACTATTGGTGGCACATTGAACTTTGTCCTTTCCTTGTTTGGAGGGACTGCATTGTGGCCTGGGTCATTGTCAGGAAGTTCGCTAAAGCGGTTTTGGGTTGGTACTTGTGGTTGTACCGATTCCGCTTCCATGGTTTCGTCTACATTGGGGGCCTGTTCAGAGTCAGAAGCCTCGATCTTCCGCTTTGAGTCAGATGAACCCTCTGCCTGGCTTGTGTCGCTCTTGCGCTTAATTTTTTTTTTGGGTTTTTGATCGTTCCCCGCCATATTGCCTAGTGAAGGTGATGCATTGTCTGTATGTAAGTCAGTGTGGTTTGTGTGTGTAGTCGGATGATTTTCGGCCGCGGGAGCCCCAGGGGGGACCACGGCGGGCTGGGGTGGGTGATAGGATGATTCTAGAATCTCAGACAGTCGGATATGATGCTTTGTAATCTGCCTTTGCCTCTGTGAGCGCGGGCTGGTCCCACGTGAAGGGGGCCCTGACTCACAATTTCCCTCACTAACCAGCCTAGAGTCCAGCTAGCCTGGAATCACGACGAGCATCATGAACAGAAAATAAAACAACGACAAGATTGCTACTGCACGCTCGTAAACGAGCCTGCAGTCGACGGAGCTACCAAGGACGGCGACAGGCGCACGAGTCCCAAGCAGCGAGGAGGCCACTCCGTGGCGGGAGCGGCAGTCGGAAATCCCCAGCCGTGACAACACAAAGGCGGCGGAGCGCAGTAAGAACGGCGTCCGCACGCTTCGGAAGCACAGCTCGGAATTCGGCCGCACCCGCCGCCAGCTCGCCCTGTTGCGGCCGCCGACCAATGGGGCGCGCGCGCAACCGGCCGCCGCACCCGAGCCCATAAAGCACCCCCACCCCGGCTGCGCCGGCACTCGCTGAGTAGCAGTCGAGGGTTGAGCATCGCTCCTCTCACTCGCGTACTGTCAGCCATAGGCCCCCGCTAGTACGGGAGTACCAACAGAAGTGTTCTCCGGCTCTGTTTTTATCAAAACATTGACGGGCACTTGCGCCTAGGTCTTAGCACGGACGGCACTTGGAGAAAATTTTGCATGGCGTCGCCTGGCAGAGTTGTCGTGTCTTCTCGCCGTTGTGGAATGTCGAGCTTGGGTGGCGCCTTGGGGTCGCGGCGGTCTCTTTCCGCCGACGACACGAGGCGCGTTTTCTTGTTGCCGCGGGCCGCGCGGTCGGCCGTCTCTAGCACCTCGGCTGCCGCAGAGTCAGTCTCTGCCCCCCCCAAGAACAGGGAAAATGTAGGCCAGGACCTGGAAGCGGGCCGCGGAACCACAGAAATGTTTTCCGCCGCCCCCGTTCAGAATTCCGCGTCTGCCATCGTGATAGTAGGGTCAGCAATGCCACCGGAAAACCTAACGGTGACAACAAAGGTGGCAACTGACAATAACCTGGCAGCAAGCCCCCTTCCCGCTACGGACATGGCAAACCTACACAAAACACAGACAGACAAATACATCGTCAGGACTTGCGATCCCGCCCCTCCCTCCACTCTCCTCAGCCCTCTCCTGCTTGCCAACGGCTGTGGCCTCCTTGCTGAACATATCCGCAGCTTAAATGGCAAGCAGAAGCCCAGTCAACCGACTAAAATCCTCCCCAAACCCGCGACTGCCACCCAACCCCCTACCAGATCCCAATTCCTCAAATCCCCCCCACTCAAGTCCACCACATCCCGACAAAGGCGTGTAAGGAAGAACAAGCAGGAGAAGCACTCCAAGGGGAAAAAGCAATCCACCACCCCCATCCCAACCACTTCCACACCCTCTGAGGAGCCCGCGCCCCCGACAGCACCTGTCGTCGTCCTAGGAGGGGACCAGGAAACACTGGAACTGGAAGGGAACCGCATAAACGGGCAGGATTCGGATGGTTTCGTGCTGGCGAGGAAAACCTTTCGCCAGCCGAGGCTCCCGCCGGCCCGGGGAGTGGAACCCACCCCGAACAGGTTCCAGGCGGTGGCCGATGAGCCAGAGGCACCACAAGACACTACAACACAAACACAAAATCATGTCACCCACCACCTCCCTCCGATTGTCGCAGAGTTCACTGAGAACTACGAGGAACTCTACGAAATGTTAAAAACAGCAATCGGGGGAGGCAATTTCAAGGCGAAACCTGCTGGTGATGACAAAATAAAAATTACATTAATCACACTCGAGCACTACACCACAATAAGAACACTTCTGAACAGCAAAAACATACCCCACTACACTTTCCCCACAACAAAAACACGTAATAAAAACATAGTCATCAGGGACCTACCAAGACGAGTGGCCCCCCAGGCGATCAAAACAGACCTGACTGCCCAGGGGTACATCGTCAAGGCGGTCCAACAGATGGGAAACATTGGGAGCAAATGGCCCCTGTATCAGGTGACACTGCCGGACGTCCCACAAAACAAAAGGGACATTAAGATGATCCTGGCGGTCCCTGTGACCACTGAACCACTGCGCCGCAAAAACAAGACGGTGCAGTGCTTCAGATGTCAGGGCCTCAACCACATTGCGGCACACTGCTCCATGGCAGTGAGGTGCAGAAAATGCGCCGAGGCCCATGACACAAGAACTTGTAACGTAAAACACACGGACCCGCAAATAAGGTGCGCGCTGTGTGGCAAAAACCACACAGCGGGCTACCAAGGTTGCGAGGTCCATAAAAAACACACACAACAGGCAAAGGGCGCAAAGGCCGCCCCCCACACACGGAAAGGAAACACCACGAACCCATCCAGACACACAAGACACCAAAACATGACAACACACACAGACAAGGCCTGGGTAAAACCAAGGCCGGACACACCGAGGGCGACTTACGCGGAAGTGGTTTCTCCTCCGAAAAACCATGAAAGCGTGGCCCAATCATCGCAACACCAGACACTATCACAACAACAACACCGGGAAACACACAGCAACAACGACCAGGTCCTCCATGACGGAGGAAGCTCTAGGGAACCCCACACACACTCCCCCCCCATGGATCAGTTGTTAGGCGTGATGGTGCAGACCATGAACCTCGTCATGGAAATGATGAAGGAATTCAGGGAAGCCCAAAAGCAAAACACACAGATCCTCGTCGCCCTTCAGGCAACAGTCCAGCAGTCGCTCCCCTCTGCGACTTCCCCAGTAGTATCAACACCCCATCATGAATAGACGCCCGAATATTCAAGGCCTGACAATGTGCGTCTTTAACGCAGACGGCATTGTTAATCAAGAGGTCGAGTTCAGAGAACTCATGAAGGAGTTCTCCATCGACATATGCATGATGGGGGAAACCCACCTGAAACCGGGAGTAAAAGCGACAGTTCCCAACTACATTAGCTACCGTAAAGACAGGCCAACCCAAGGCGGAGGAGTGGCCATATACGTAAAAAGAGGGATCCCCCACCACCAGGTATTCTTACCAGCTACCAACAAAATCGAAGCAGTGGCAGTGGAAGTAACCACTGCCACTGGACCCCTAACAATTGTTGCAGTCTACCGACCCCCACATGACCAGATAGATGAGGGAGACATAGCTGCTCTAGGGCAAATTGAAGGCAAACTCGTAATAGGGGGAGACTTCAATGCCAAACACCCTGACTGGAATTCTAGAGTAACCTCCAGAGCAGGCGCCAAGCTGCAACAACTAGCGCGCGCCCACCACTTCGAAACATGGGGTCCAGTCGAGCCCACACATTTTCCGAAAAACGGAAGCAGGCCCGATGTGTTAGACATAGCTCTCACTAGGAGGATCGCAGGATTTGTGACCGCAAGGACAATCAACAGAATGTCCTCCGACCACAACCCAGTGATTCTAGAAGTCGATGTGGGAGAATGGGTAGCACTCCCACGGTACCAGACGTCTTACAAACGAATAGACTGGGAGCGATACCAAGAAACTGTCGCCTCTGATATCGCTCGCGCTCCGCCACCTACTGCCGAAACAGTAGATCAAGCGCTACTAGACTTGACAGGCACCATCTTGCAGGCAGCGGAAGAGGCCACCCCACCACAAAGGGATGGCCCTCCACCGCAAATACAGCTCCCGGAACACTTACTAGCTCAAATCCGTCACAAGAACAGAGTGGCAAAAGAGTGGAAGATCACCAGAAATCAGGCCACCAGGAGGCTGCTCAATCGTCTACAGAGAGAACTGAAGGTAGCGCTCAATGAGCACAGAAACCAGCAATGGCAAAACCGCCTCACAGCTCTCAAAGTAGACGATCATACACTTTGGCAAGCAACCAAACAATTCACAAAAAGACGCGCTAGGATGCCGCCACTGCACGGCGAGCGGGGATTGGTCTACAGCAATGCTGAGAAGGCCAACGCCCTCGCCGACTCCTTCGAGAAGCAGTTCCAAACGGCAGAACCCGAGGATGAAGAGCATGAAGAGGTAGTCAGTCGTCAACTGGCTGTCTTCCTCAATGCTGAGGAGGACCCAGAGGACGAACCCATACTTTTTGCCCCCGAGGACGTGGCAAGAGTAATCAGGTCCCTCCCTACAAAAAAGGCGCCAGGGCACGACAGTGTCACAAACCAGTTAGTCAAAAAACTCCCACCCACAGCGATCACACACCTCGCGAACGTCCTCAACGAGATTACTCGTTCCCGTGAGTTCCCAGCTTGCTGGAAACATGCGGAAGTGGTCGCGATACACAAACCAGGAAAAGACCCTCTATTCCCGCAGCACTACAGGCCGATTAGCCTCTTGCCAACACTCAGCAAGATCTATGAGCGCCTCCTGCTAAAACCCATGCAAGAACATATTACCAGAGAGCAAATTCTGCCGGATTTCCAATTTGGATTCCGGCAGAACCACTCTGCCCCACAACAGGTCATGAGAATGGTTGAAGCAGCCACAGAGGGCTTCAACCACAGAGGCTACTGCGGGATAGTGCTACTAGACGTAGCCAAAGCCTTTGATTCAGTATGGCATAGAGGGCTACTCTACAAGTTGTACTCACAAGGGTTTCCAGGGAGCATAGTTCAGCTAATCAAGAGCTACCTCACGAATAGGACTTTCTCCGTCAAAGTAGAAACTGCCACCTCCACCAGAAGGCGCATTCGTGCTGGAGTGCCACAGGGATCGGTCCTGGGGCCCGTATTGTACAGCTTGTACACTGCGGACACTCCAACGGCCCCCCTGGTGCACACCGCGCAGTACGCCGATGACACAGCCTTTTACACGAGAAATGCGAACAAGGACCTGGTCATTCGTAGGCTACAAAGGGTTTTAGATGACACAGAAACCTGGGCCCGTCGCTGGCGCATCACCATCAACTCGGAAAAGACGCAGGCAATGCTGATTACCCGCAGGCTCGGAAGGCGCGAACCTCCTCAACGTCCCCCCCTCCACCTCCACCTAAATGGAACCCAACTCCCCTGGCGCAGAACCGCCAAGTACCTTGGCGTAACCTTGGACTCTCGTCTAACGTGGAAACCCCACATAGACGAGGTCCACAGGAAGGTCTGCGCCAGAATGTCCATCCTATACCCTATCCTGAACACAAACAGCTCCCTTCCCTGCCCAGTAGCACTGAACGTCTATCAGGCCCTGATCCGGCCAGTAATGGAGTATGCGTGCCCTGTCTGGGGATACGCGGCGAAGCAGCACCTGGACAAACTCCAGAGGCTGCAGAACCGCGCCCTCAGAAGGGCACTGCATCTACCTCTCGGTTTCCCCACAGACGACCTGCACGCCGCAGCCGATATCCCACTCCTGAGAGAGCGTTTCCAGGATCTGGCAAGGGCCTTCTATGAAGGTACTTCCAGATCTGGAAATGCACTCATCCACTCCCTTGGTCGGTATGACATGTCCCGTGACAAACACAAGCGCCCTATGACGATCTTCGACGATTAAGTCGAAGAGAAAAATCCCAATACCCAATCCCCAATCCAGTTCCTTCCCATATATCACCAATCATCTCGCCTACCTCAGGCAAGTCCCAGATACACACACAACAATTCATCACATATCACAGACACCAAAAATATATAGAAAAATCACACACACATGTACACAGGGGAGTAAAAGCCAAAAGGCTATAAACTCCCCCTCACACTTCCCCAAAGAGGGGAAAGTATTAGATGAGTGCAGCAGGCTGCGCCGGCACGCACTCCGCTGCTCGACTCGCTGCCGCTCGCACCGGTCGTTTTCGTTTCCGTTTCGTGTGCACCGTCGCTAGCCCATCGCCATGTCCGGACGCGGAAAGGGAGGCAAAGTCAAGGGCAAGTCAAAGTCCCGCTCAAGCAGGGCTGGGCTCCAGTTCCCGGTCGGCAGAATCCACCGCCTCCTGCGCAAGGGAAACTACGCAGAGCGCGTCGGCGCCGGGGCGCCCGTCTACCTCGCCGCCGTCATGGAGTACCTCGCGGCTGAGGTGCTCGAGCTGGCCGGAAACGCGGCCCGCGACAACAAGAAGACGCGCATCATCCCGCGCCACCTGCAGCTTGCCATCCGCAACGACGAGGAGCTCAACAAGCTCCTGTCGGGCGTCACCATCGCACAGGGTGGTGTCCTGCCCAACATCCAGGCCGTCCTGCTGCCAAAGAAGACCGAGAAGAAGGCCTAAAGGAGGCCAAGGCAATCGCAGCGCCGCGTGCTCCCCTGCACGCAACGCGCTTTGCCGGCTCGGCTCGGCCCGGCCCACAACAATCGGCCCTTTTCAGGGCCACCACACAAACCTACGTCCAAAGCAAAATTTCAGTCGTCCTCGCCGCACCTTGTTTTGTTTTAACTTTGCACTTTCACAGCACAGCCGCCGCCGGCGCACGTCCGCCATCTTGTCGTCCACACAGCCCGTGTGGCCCAACAAACACACACACACACACATTCATTTTGCACGGTCGCAGTCGCCTTCCAAACGACAACGGCAGCAATAATGACCATTGTTACAGGGAGGCGTGTCGACACACCGCCCTCCACTCCCGCGCGCAACGGCCGTCGACACGAACGAAACAGCTGATCCGGCCGCCTGTGCCCACACGCCTTGCCTCGGAAACCCCAACGCCGCCGCAAACACACAGAGCCAAACCACGCAAGCAAATAATCACCGCCTCTCGCACAACAACACACAGCCCGCCATCTCCGTCGCGATCGATACAACGACACACAATAACAAACACAAACGAAGCAGCTCCCACACACAGCCAGCCACATGACACGTTTCCTTTCCTTCTCCCCTCCCAGTCACATCACGTCGCTCAAACGGAAAGAAAGAAACAAACAAACAACACAGACTCTTTCGCACTTTTCAACTTCCGAACAGTGTGGTGGCCCTGAAAAGGGCCGTTTTCTAGTCTCTCCCACCCACAAGCACGGCCGCGGGAAGGCCAGCGCCCGCTGCGACGCAGCCTAACCGCCGAAACCGTACAGGGTGCGCCCCTGCCTCTTCAGGGCGTACACCACGTCCATGGCCGTCACAGTCTTGCGCTTGGCGTGCTCAGTGTACGTCACCGCGTCGCGGATCACGTTCTCCAGGAACACCTTCAGCACCCCGCGGGTCTCCTCGTAGATCAGACCAGAGATGCGCTTCACGCCGCCCCTGCGAGCCAGGCGGCGGATGGCGGGCTTCGTGATGCCCTGGATGTTGTCGCGCAACACCTTGCGGTGCCGCTTGGCGCCACCCTTGCCGAGCCCCTTTCCTCCCTTGCCGCGGCCTGTCATCCTTCCTTCCTCGGGCAAAGCAAAACGTGCACAAACAGCAGCTGCAGCGGCTGGCGAGTCGGCTACGGTCTGCGCCCAGCGCTAAAAAAAATAGAGATGGGGCCCCTCCACGCCCGCACCAACGTGGTGACCAAACCAAAAGTTCTACTGTCACCTCCGTAAACATGTTAGTTGTCTAGTATGTGGATCACAGGATGCTGGGCTGTGATGTTGTCCGTGCGTCTGGGTAAGGCTACGCATTAACACGGTCCATCAGGTGATAGATAGTGGACGAAACGCGAGTGAGGGTAGCGATTTGAAGAGCAGAGGAAAAAAAGTGCCATGGCTCGTGCCGTGGGAAAAAAAACCTCTGCGACAGTGGGATGGGTAGTAAGAGCAGTAGTGGCTTACTAGCTGCGATAGTTCATGCAAGGTTGGATTTGTTAGTATAGGTATCATGCATCATTACCATGACAAGCGATGGCGATGTGTCGCAGTTGTTGCTGCTGCTGCATTCCTGGAACAATCAAGATCATTATACAGTAGTGGGAGATCGGCCGTAGATCATCTCACTGTGTGGGGGATGTGTGGAGCTTGTTTGCATGCAGTGTACGGTACGGCTTCCCTGTGTGGTGCCAGTTATTCGGCAGTGTACTCCAATCCAGCTGGATATCCAGTAATGGGTCTGATTAACAGGGGCTCGCCTGTGCCGTTATGTTTGCGTATGCTTGGCCATAGATGTTATGTCCTTACAAGTATATCTTTTGGTCTTTTATGTTTCCATCTATGGTTGTGGTCGTAGTTCCCCAGATTCAGAATAAACGGGTTCTGCGAATGTCTGGAGTTTCTGTATAGTCTTGTGGTGAGTTTGTGGATTACCTCCGTGAGAGTCTCAAGTCGGTATTCCCGGTGAAGGTCCGCGATGCGTGTGTATCGTGGAGCATTGCTTATGATTTTGAGTACTTTGTTTTGTATGAGCTGCAGACGGCGCAGACGTGTAGGCGCAGCGTATCCCCAGACAGGAGCTGCGTACGTCATCAGGGGTCGGATAAGTGTCATGTACATGGACCTCGACACCCTTCTGTTCAGTGTGCTATGCCTGTTGAGCATAGGATAGAGCTGTTTGAGCCTCGCGCTAGCTCGGTTGGTCATGTGTTGTATGTGGTCCCCCCAGAGTAATTTCCGGTCCAGCCAGACACCGAGGTATTTGACTTTCTCACGGAAACGTATTGGGCGTGCATGTAGAGTTATTGGTCTGCAGTAGCGGTGTTTGCGCAGTTGCTTCGGTCTTCTAGTGAACAGAACGGCTTCACACTTGTCGACGTTTACTCTAACACGCCATTTCTCCAACCAAGGCTCGGCCACTCTGAGTGCAGTCTGTAGGCGTGACGTAATGTTTGATGGTTTCCAATCTTGCGCAAGGATGGCTGTGTCATCCGCGTAGATTGCCATCATTGTGTTGTGTGTGGTTGGGAGATCGTTTATGTAGAGGTTAAACAGCAGGGGCCCTAGGATGCTTCCCTGGGGTACTCCCGCATGTATACCGTGTTGTGTTGATTGTTTTCCCTGCACGTCAGTGTTGAAACTCCTGTCTGTGAGGTATGAGTGTATTAGACGCAGCAGCCCGTCAGGGAATCCCGCGTCGCTGAGTTTGCGGATGAGGCCGTTGTGCCATAGACGGTCGAAAGCCTTTTCGATGTCCAGGAACACTGCCCCTGTAGCTTTGTTTATGTTGAAGCCATGTGTTATATGTTCAACGACCCGTAGGAGTTGTTGTGTTGTGGAGTGGTGATTCCTGAAGCCGAATTGCTCCGGTCTCAGGATGTCATTTGTTATGCAGTGCCTAGTGATGCGTTTGAGAATCACCTTCTCAACAATCTTACTGAGCGAACTCAGAAGGCTGATGGGTCGGTAATTTTGTGGGAGGCTGTGGTCTTTCCCCGGCTTCCTGAACATCAGGACCTTGGCCATCTTCCAAAAGGCGGGGAAGTGTTGGTGTTTTAGTATGGCATTCGTTATGTGTGTTAGGTACTCAGTTGCTTTATCCGTGAACTCCTGGAGGACACGGTTTTGAATGCCATCATGACCAGGGGCTTTCCTAGCAGCGGAATGCATTATAGCCCAGGAGACTTCGGCTGTGCTAGCATGTCGAATGTCGTCGCGCGATGGTTGGGCTAGAATGCGTGTAACCTCTTGGTCAGTAGCAAGTGTGAACACTGGATCTGATGGTACCAGGTTCGGTGTGAATGACGCTGCGAGTGTTCGAGCCATTAGTTCTGCTTTCTCTTCCGCTGAGTATGCAGGTCCGTCAGGCCCTTGAAGCGTTGGGGTGTATATTTTCTCCCTGGTGAAATGTCGGGCTAGCTGCCACACGCCAGGTCGTGCGGTGTCCAGCCCTTCGAGTTTTTGGTTCCACTGTTGTGTTCTGTGTGTTTGTATTTTATCGTGTATGATGCCCTGTAGTCTGTTAATGTGCCGTTTGAAGTACGGACGCCTGGTGCGCTGCCATTGTCTCCTGAGGCGATTCCTCATTGAGATTAGGCCCAGGATTTCCTGGGGCAGGGCCGCACTGCGTTGTTGTGAGGTGCGATCAGGTATGGTGCCTGCCATTGCGTCCTGGACGGCGTTAGTGAGGGTTTCTACTGCCTCGTCAATTTGTGCTGTTTCGTTAATTTCGTGTATAGGTGGGATGTGGCTATCAAGCGTTTGCTTGAACAATGTCCAATTCGCACGCCCGTAGTCCAACATCTTGCGTTGTTCTGTGTGCTGCAGTGTTTCCTCGATGTATAGTATTACAGGTTGGTGGTTTGAGGGCAGATCGTTTTCAACGGCAACGTTGAGTGTCGCTGTAATGCCCTTGATGAGGGCCATGTCTATCACGTCTGGCCTGTGTCCCCTCTGATAGGGAATGTGCGTCGGTTCAGCCGGCGCTAGTGTAATGTAGTTTCTACCTAGCGAATGTTCGTACAATTGTTTGCCGTTGGGATTTCGTATGCGTGAATTCCATTCTGGGTGTTTTGCGTTCAGATCTCCAGCGACTATTACTCGCGGTGAAATGTTGAGTAATGTGCTGATATCGCGTGTTGAGATGCCTACAGGGCTGTTGTATACCGATATCAGCGTGGTGTAGGCTCCGTTGAACTTGACTCTGACGGCCGTAGCCTCGATTTTTTCCAGTTCGGGGAGCTCTATGTTTGTGTGCTCAATGTCTTTGTGTATGACGATTGCAGTTCCACCTGCCACGGCGTCGCCCGGTCGGTCGGTACGATAGACACAATAGCCAGGAAAGTTTAATTGTTTGTGCGGTTTAAGTTTAGTCTCGCTCAGTAGCGCGACAAGGATTCCCTTGCGCTCCATGAACGCGGCAAATTCTGCCCTTTTGTTGTGGATCGAGTCTGCATTCCAGAACAGGATCCGTGATAGTGTATGCGGGTCTGCGTTATGGGCCGGGTGTGGTGTATTATTCATGTAAGAGTGTGAAAGAGTGTTGTGATGGCAGTGTGTATGACAGCCCAGTATTGCCCGGGTTCGGCGCTCATGAGCTGGGTGATGAGTGTAGTGACGGCCGTCAGCACCTTGGTAAGGATTTGAACGGTCGTGTGTCGGGGGAATAGTGTTTCCAGTATTCCCCCAGGTGGTGTGCTGGTGTTGGGTGTGGCAGCCTGAGGTGCTGTTGTGGAGTTAGCGGCCGCTTGTGCGGGTATTGATGTGTTGTTAGGAGCGGCATTTGTACTTTGTGGCAGATGTTGTGGCGCCTGTGTTACTTCTGTGGTGAGGGGGATGGTAGTGTGAGTTACAGTCTCGGTGTCTTGTTGACTGTTTTCCTGTGTGTTGCTGTTCCGTTGTTGCTGTGTGGCCTGTTGTGGTGGATTCGTGTTCCCCGCCCTGTGTTTGCGTGTGCGTCTATTCCTCCTCTGGGCTTGGGGTTCGGGGGGTTCTTGTGTGGGTGTGTTTTCTTGTATACGATGCGTTTCTTCGCAGCGCGTGATTTCCGGGAGTGGGGTCGTGTTGTTTGGGGGCATAGGTGTTGGTACCGATGCTTGCTGGGTTTCAGGTGTTGTCTGTGGTTGTTGTGTGGCTGTTGCAGCGGTTGTTTCACGTGTGTGTGTAGGGCGCTGAGGTTCCGCAGCCTGTGCCGTCCCGCCAGGGTGTGCAACCGTGGCAAACGTTACGCCGTTCCTTACTGGGTTCGGCGCTGGCCTTGGACGTGGTATGTCGTACAGTACCCTACTTATGTCTCGCTTTCGCTTCAGCGCCTGTTTGTATGAGTTGCACTGTCTGAAGTTTGCCGCATGGGGCCCACCGCAGTTGGCGCAGCGTCGCTGGTTTGGTTGTATTTGTGTACATGTGTTGGATCTGTGGTTGCCAGCGCATCCGCGGCAGCGAGTTGCCAGGCCGCAGCGAAGGGCCGAGTGGCCGAACCGCTGGCAGTTGTTGCATTGTTGGGGGACGTTGGGTGGTTCATAGTGTTCTACACGTACGTCCATCCGCAGAAAGCTCTTTATCTGCAGGATGGCGCGGGAATCGGCCGTGTCGGCTAACTCAACCATGTAGTGTGGTAACGGTGCGTGTGTACGGAACCCTGTCATCCGGGAGGCACTTTTGCAGTCGAATCCCAGATAACAGAGGGCCGCATGTACTGTCTCGTTGGGGGTGCTGGGGTCCACTCCCTTGATCACGTACTGCTGGGTTCTCTCGTCCAGCGTTCTGTACGTGTAATGTTCAATCTTCCGATCTTTGAGGAAGGTCAGAAGATCTTTATATTCTTTGTCTGTGGCAACGTACAGTGAGGCCCTATCCCCCGAGTACTTTGCATGTAATGTGCTGTTTATGTGCCTCTCCGCGAATGCAGTGTTAAGGGCACTAAGGTTCCCGTAGTTTTGTATAACAACCGGGGGGAAACCAGTCTTGTGTTGTATGGGCACTGCTGTGGCTTTGTGTGCTTTGTTGTTGTTCGCCACAGCTGTGTTTGCGTTTGGTTTTGAGTTAATGTTGCTAGCCTGAGATGAGCTAATGGGTGTAGGCAACAGCGCCTTTCGGTTGCCTAGCGAGTTTGGTTGCTCGCTTGTTTGTGCTGTTTTTTTGGGTCTGCGTTTTGGGCCCTCCACCTGCCAGGGCCCTGTGTAGTGGTTTTCTGTATCCTCATCCGCCGCCGCTGCCTCGGTTTCTTGTGGCTGCGACGCCGGTGGGAGAATGGTGCATGACTGTCCAGTGACAGGGGAGTGTAGGGTAATGTTTAGTGTAGCTGTCTTGGTGGGAGAGACGTCCGCCCCGAAAAGTTCGGTGATTAGCCGACGCGACTCGAGCTGCTTTTGCGCTTTCGCGCCAAGCTGACGAGCGTCGCCAGCCGCTCCCTTGCCTTCGGTAGCGGGCGGGGCGCGGGTTTCGGCGGGCACAGTCGATCCTCGCGCCTCTTGTGTTGCAGTCTTGCTGCGGGTGATAGCAGGGGAAGTGCTGGTAGCGTCCGCCATTTCGCACTTAGGATTGTTTATTGGGTGGGAAGGGGGGAACGACAATTTTACTTTTCTCGAAAGGTGAGAGAAGTGTAACTTGTTCCCTATGGAAGTGGGTGGTCCCTACTTACGCTAACATGCGCTGTTCGTGCAAGCGCGGCACCTAAAGGAGGTGCGGAAGAAGAATGGCCTGCAGCACGCGGGCTTGGTCCCGTGAAGGAGCCCTGGTACTGCCTCAGAGTCCCTAAAAGAACGTGAGAATCACGTTGGGGGCGTTGGGTAACCAGAGGCTACCGGGAGCTGCGAGCCGAAGCTCTTTCGCG
Organism: Schistocerca piceifrons; assembly: GCF_021461385.2. NCBI lineage: Eukaryota > Metazoa > Arthropoda > Insecta > Orthoptera > Acrididae > Schistocerca > Schistocerca piceifrons. Next base: position 1,057,331 of record NW_025728652.1, read on the forward strand.
GCAGTCCGCGACTGGTTGCGCGGCTTTGCGTCGAAGGGGAGCAGGCTCAACCCTTCGGCACTCGGCCGGTTGCCGCTGGGCGGCTGCGCCGGGAGCGGCTGATGCGCACTCCCCGGGCGCTGCCGGGCGACTGGCTGCGGAGCGCTGGTAGCGGCCGGCTGGCGCGCGGCCGGCTGGGGGGGGTAGCGGGCGAGCTACGGCTGTTGGCGGTCGGCGCCTGCGCTGCGAAGTCCTCTCCGCTCGGCGTCCACGCGACGACGTGTTGCCTTGCGCCCAGCGCGCCCGCCGCCCCCCTATATAGACTCTGGCCCGCCCTCCCCCCACCACGCGCAACCGAGGGCATATAAGCGCAGCACGGAGGCGCGCGGGCCCGTTGTCAAGGCAGCACCGGACGCCGCGCCGCACCTAACCTCCACGCACGCCGCTCCGCTACCGCTATGGCCCGCACAAAGCAAACGGCCCGCAAGTCCACCGGCGGAAAGGCGCCGCGCAAACAGCTCGCCACCAAGGCGGCGAGGAAGAGCGCGCCCGCCACCGGAGGCGTCAAGAAGCCCCACCGCTACAGGCCGGGCACCGTCGCCCTGCGAGAAATCAGGCGCTACCAGAAGAGCACAGAGCTGCTCATCCGCAAGCTGCCATTCCAGCGCCTAGTGCGCGAGATCGCCCAGGACTTCAAGACCGACCTGCGCTTCCAGAGCTCCGCAGTCATGGCCCTGCAGGAGGCCAGCGAGGCCTACCTCGTCGGCCTCTTCGAAGACACCAACCTGTGCGCAATCCACGCCAAGCGCGTCACCATCATGCCCAAGGACATCCAGCTCGCGCGCCGCATCCGCGGCGAGCGCGCCTAAACCGCGCCGCGGCACCGCACCGCACAAACAAAAACGGCCCTTTTCAGGGCCACTAACATCTCTCCGTCGCGAGCAAACTTTGTCGGTCGCCTGCCTCTCGCCCCGCAACCCAAAAACAACAACCACCACTTCCCGTCCGTCCGCCACACCCGCTCACTCTGCCTGCCTGCTTAGCAGCGCGCAACAATCACACATCATCCCTCCCCGGCGCTCAAAGCGCACAATACCCAACGGCCGACGTCACACCGCACGGGTGGCTGGCCGGCCGGCCGCCGCTTTCGTTTCGAAAACACAAAAACAAACCCGCACTCCACTCCGACGGCCAACGGCCAGGCAGGCGCGCTCGCTCGCTCTACACGCCACCGAAATCCCCGCCGACTCCTTCCACATCTCAACGTGCCCCCCGTTGCAAAACATAACACACACACACACACACACAAAGGAACAAAACAACAAAGACCAGACACGACTAGACAAGACAGACATCCGAGAAGAACGAACGCAGGCAAGCCAACCAACGTATTCAAACAAAACAACGTGACAGAAAACCAACCGTCGGCCGCCGCCACAAACACGGCGACAATCAACAACAACACCGCTTACCGCTACCGCCGCCCACACCCGCCACCGACCCCCGCAATCCAACCACCACGGCACGCAAACAGCATCCCCACGGGCATACAGAAACGCCAGACAGACAGACACCCACACCAAACGCAACACGACAATCAAAACCTTCCCCGACGTGCTTTGATGGCCCTGAGAAGGGCCGTTTTGGGCCGCGCGTCTCTTGCGCGCCACTAGACGACGACGGGGGGTGGGGACGACGGAGTCAAGCGCCAAACCCTTCCTTTCTCCCATCTCTTTCTCCTCTACTCTACTTCTTCTTCTTGGGCGAAGCCTTCGCCTTAGACGGCGTCGTCGCCTTCTTCGGGCGCGGCGCCTTCGGCTTCTTCGTCGGAACCTTGGCGGCCTTCTTCGCCTTCGACGGCGACTTGGCCTTGGCCGGCTTGGCCGCAGCCGCCTTCTTCGCACCCGCGGGAGCGGCCGACGCCGCAGACGCCTTCTTGGCGGCGCCCGCCTTCCGACCGGTCGCCGCCTTCACGCCACCAGCCTTCTTTGCGCCGGCCGCACGGGCGCCCTTCTTCTCCTTGCTGGCCGGAGCGGCGCGCTTCTTCTTGGCACCGCCAGCACGAGCCTTGCCGCCCTCGGCCGCCCCCCCGCCGCCGGCGCCGGCAAGCTTGAACGAGCCGGACGCGCCCTTCCCCTTCGTCTGCACCAGCTCGCCCGCCACGACGGCCGACTTGAGGTACTTCTTGATAAACGGCGCCAGCTTCTCCGCGTCCAGCTTGTAGTGCGCGGCAATGTACTTCTTGATCGCCTGCAGCGACGACCCGCCGCGCTCCTTCAGACTCTTGATGGCGGCCGTCACCATCTCAGAGGTGCGCGGGTGCGCAGGCTTGGCGCGCGGCTTCTTCGCAGACGACGCAGACTTGGCCTTCTTCGTAGTGCCGGTGGCGGCGGGTGCCGCAGCAGTCTCGTTCGTAGCCGCCTGATCTGCCATTTCGACGACGCGCGTAACACACAGCGAGAGCGAGAGCGAGCGGGACGGCAGGCAGGCACGCAAGCACAGCACAGCAGCAGAGCAGAGAATCATTTTTTTTTTTTTTTTTTTTTTTTTTTTTTTTTTTTTTTTTTTTTTTTTTTTTTTTTACCTGTGTGGTGTCGTTGCCGAAGTGCTACCGCCTTTGGCGGCTGGACTTCCAAGGGTGAGAGGTAGGTTTGTACATCTTTATTGTTATCTTTTGTAGGACTTTGGGCTCACAGGGGTCCTTTTTGCCCTACATACCTTTGCTTCACTTTTCATTGTGTTGTGAGGGCCCTGGGGACCTTGACTTTATGCCATGGTTCAGGTTGGGAGGTTGCGATTCCTTCGAGTTGTCTCGTTGATACCCTTAAGTCGTCTATTTTGTTGATGAGACGCTGGACGTGTAGTTGGATTACTTGATCTATTGTTGAGACTTGCAGTTCATCATGTAAAGATATAATTCGGGACCACCTGGGCGCTTTGAGAATGATTCTTAGACACCGGTTTTGTAGTCGTTGTAGTTTGCGGATGTTGGTGGTGGATGTGATTCCCCACGTAGCGCAGCCATATAGCATCATCGGGAGTATTGTCGCGCGGTAGATGCGTAGCTTCGTAGCTACGTTTAGGTCAGTGCTTGCTAAGAAGGGGTATAGTCCATGGATGGCGCGAATGATTTTGAGGCTTTTGTCGTTGATGTGGGCTGAGAATGTGAGTTTATGGTCCAGGGTGACCCCTAAATATTTCGTCGTGGTGGACCATTCGATGGCGTGGTCATTGATCTGGAGGCGGCGGTGAAGAATCGGTCTCCGTCGAGTGAAAAGTATGGCCTTTGTCTTGAGTGCGTTGATAGTGATTTTATTATCAGTTGCCCACAAAAGGAGGATATCGATCTGGTGTTGCAAGCGGGTGATGGCTGTATCTAATGAACGGCTGCTGGTAAGGAGAGCCGTATCATCAGCGAACTGTGCTAGCATGATGTTCGGCAGTTTGGGCATGTCATTTACGTAGATGGTGAACAGGATGGGAGAGAGTACCGATCCTTGCGGTATACCGTCGGAGAGATGTTTGGTGTCTGAGTGTTGGTCGGCCTGTTGGACGTAAAAACGGCGGTCGGTCAGGAAGCTGTCGATAATCTTGATGTAACAGTTGGGGATGTCGGTGGTGTTCCGGAGTTTACTTATGAGCTTCTCTCGCCACACCTTGTCAAATGCTTGTTGAACATCCAGGAAAATGGCTGCTGTGTAGTGGTTTAGATTGATTTGGTTTGTGAGGTGTTCCGAGATCCGGAGCAGCTGGATTTCGGCGGAAAGTTTGGGTTGAAAGGCAAATTGGTCTGGTCGAATGACGTCATTTTCCAAGAGGGGCGGCTTGATGCGGGCCAAGATGACACGTTCAAACGTTTTGCCCATCGTGGAAAGGAGACTGATTGGTCGGTGGTGCGCAGGCTGAAGTGGGTCCTTACCCGGTTTCGGGATGGGTATGATCTTGGCCAGTTTCCATTGTGGTGGGAAATGTTCCTTCAGCAGGCATTCGTTGAGTATTCTCGTTAATAGCACTAGTGGTTTCCGTGGGAGATGCTTCAGATGGTCGTTCGAAATTCCGTCAGGTCCGGGGGCAGATGTGGAGTGTAATTTCCTGAGTATGCGGCGAATTTCTCCTGGAGACGTCAGTTCTGGCCGGTCTCCGCTGGGGTGTTGTCTTATGTGGTGTGCCTCTGCCCGAGTGCGCGCGTCCTCTTCCTCATCGTTCTCAAAGTCTGCAAAATTCAGGCGTGATTGCGTTTCGTAAGTTTCCGCGAAAAGTTCGGCCTTTTGGAGGTTGTCAAAGATTAGGTTGGTGCCATCCGTGAGCGCCGTTTTTGGTGGCTTGGGTTTCTTGATATTACGGATGAGTGCCCATTCATCGCGCGATAGGTGTTGGATTTGTGCCATCCGGTCCTCCCATAGTTCGGCGCGCCATTCCTTGCAACGCCACGTGAGTTCTCTGGAGAGCTGGTGCATTTCTCGTCTATATGCTGGGTTGCGAGTTTGTTGCCATTTTTTACGGGCTCGATTCTTCAAAAATTTCAAGTCTTGCAGTGCCGGCGGCAGTGGGTCGCGATATGGTGTCGAGAAGAGTAACTTCGTGGAGGCCTGGTGAGCGGCCTTCTTGATTTTCGAAGTCAGACGAGTGATGGCGTCGTCGAGTTGCTCCGGTGTTGCTAATGGCTCCGTGGGGCGCACATTGTTGTTTAGCCACCTGGCGTAGGATATCCAGTCTGTGGAGACTTTCGTTTTCGGTGGCAATAGTGGAAGAGCTCCAGACAGTGTTCCGAGAACAGGTTGGTGGTCAGAAGTCAAGTCATTGATCGTCTGGAGTGACAGATCGGGATTCATGTTTTTGATTATGGCCACATCTAGGACATCCGGCTGATGGCGTGGAACAGTAGGCAGGTAAGTCGGTTCTTCAGGACCTTGTGTGAATGCTTGGAGCCGAATTTCAAGTTCGTAGAGACGGGTGCCTTTGGCGTTCGTCTGCCGCGAGTTCCATGCTACATGCTTCGCATTAAGATCCCCACAAAGGAGGACTCTGTCGTATCGATCAAAGATGGAGATAAAGTCTTCATCTGTGAAGGCTGCGCCAGGGCTCAAGTAGGCTGCGACGAACGTGAGCTTCCCGTGTATGGTGGCGATCGTGACTGCTGTGGCTTCCAGACTCGTCATGTCAGGCAAGGTTTCGAGAGAGTGAGTGAGGGAAGATCGCAGGTAGATTGCTGTACCTCCACCGCGCCGATTGTGGCGGTCAGTGCGGTATCCCACCATGTTGCGAATGTTGAAGGTTTGGGTGGGTCGCAGATGCGTTTCGGACAATAGTAGCACATCAATTTTGTGGTGTTCGACGAAGTCGGTGAGTTCTACTTTCTTGGGAGCGACGCCGTTGGCGTTAAAAAAGCAGAATGTAAGGTTTCTGTGTTGATGCCGCTCTTGATCCATGTTAGTCGGTGAAAAAGGCCATGATTCCTTCCAGTAGAGTGAGTAGTTTGGATAACAGATCCGGTGCGTCGTTGAATTTGCGAGCTGTATCTGCTAAGATGGCAAAGACGTTCTTCGTTTTTAGTAAGTTGATGATGGAGCCCATGTTAGATAGCGCGGCGATGATATCGGACAGTCCGAGGGCGTTGTCCGTGGATCGTTGCTGCTGTTGTTGCTGGCGAAGATCGTGCAGTCGTTGGCGCGCCGTGTTTTTCGGTCGAGTTGGTTGTTGCTGGGTTGGTGTTTGAAATAACGACGATGCAGCCGTCCAGGGTGTTCGGAGAGATGGGAAGTCCTTCGGAGTCGCCGCAAACGACGGCTGTGGTGGTTGTTGGGGCTCCTTGGATGGTGGAGGTCGCAGTTGGTAGGCGTGTATCGCCTTCTGAAATTCAGGGCAACCACGCCAAGTCCCAGGGTGGCCTTCTTGGCGACAGTTTGCGCAGATGGGTGGTTCTGTTCGTGGCTTGGTACAATCCTTTGCGTGGTGGTGGCCGCCACAGCGTACACACCTGACCGGCATCTGACAGTACCGGCCAGTGTGGTTGAATTTGAGGCATTTCTTGCACTGGGCAGGCCCATCAAGTGGCTTGTAGTCTTCCACCTTAATTCTGGTATGGAAGAGGTATTGTACGTCGTAGATGGTGCGGCTTTTCTGTCCATGTGGCAGAGATACACAGTAAGCCGACTGTGGAATCAGTTTCTTGGAGGTCAGGTCTCGTTTCTTGAACTGGTGTACGTTCGTGACTGTGAATTGCATGTGGCGAAGTTCGGCGGCGAGTTCGTCTTCGGTAATTTCCTCTGGGATATTCTTGAGGACCACTTGGAGTTCTCTGTCTTCTGCTGCTTGGTGGGTGAAATAGGGCATGTTGATAGAATGGAGGTAGTCCAGTGCTGCTCGTTGGTCTGCCAGCGTTTCAAAGTGGTATTTGATCTGATTATTTTTGTAGATCGCCTTGAGTGGTCCGCTGATCTTCTGCTTTAATTGAGCGTTTAGTTCCAGGTATTTTCCAGTGTAGTTGATTGTCACAGGTGGTATTCTCGGTTTCGGCGGCGGCGGAGCCGTGGCGTCCTGAGTATTTGTGTCGTTAGGCTGAGGCTGGTGTTGGTCTTCCATTGCTGGGTCCTGTTGCTGTAGTGGTGCGTAGTAGTTGGTGGTGGGTACAGCTCGTTGTTCCGTCTGCATGGGGGTATTTTCTTCGGCTTTCCTGCGTTTGGTGCCTTTCCGGCGGCGTCTGACTTCCTGGAATGGTGCATCAGAGTCGCTGGATTCGTCCTGATAGTCCATGGCATTGTGTTGTTCCGTCGGATTGTGACTCTTCGTTCGGCAGTCGTCAGAAGATGAGTTGGCACTGGTGGTTGGGCCGTCCTGCTCCCGCCGTCTTGCGAGTTCCTTTGCTCGTGCGTCGCGGTCGCGGCGGAGTTGTTCCAGTTTCTCTTGAATCATCGCAGTGCATAAGTCTTCAGGCGTGGGGGCCGGTGGGGCGGGGTGTCGCGGTCGAGCGCCCTGAGTGGTCCTGCTCGCGAGTTCTACCTCAGCCCTGTGTGTCTGTTCTGGCCTAGAGGAACGCGGGCTTGCCACCCGCGGGTGGGGCCCTGGCTCCTCGTCGTCCCCTACTCTATTCATCCTACAAGTGCGGCTAGTCCGCACTATCTTGCCTACACTCTATGTCGGTCCTATAACACGACAAATTGCTTAGTACTCGCTAAGAAGCAAGTGAATCGCAGAGTTTTGTAGCTCTCGATAGCGGCGAGTCGCACAAGGCTTCCACACGCACTACGATCGCTAAGGGACTCCAACCCTTTCTTGCAGAGAATCACAAGGCCCAGCCAGTGTCGCGGGCGGGCGCGGACGGCCGAGAGAGCGGCCGCCACTCTGCGCGCCGCCGCGCCGCGCCTCCCGCGCTTGCTACCGCCCAACGTCCGACAGCCTGTGCGGAGCAGCCCCAAACCTGCGCCACAACCGCCCGCGCCTTTCAAACCACCGAGGATGGGGCTACACACAGCCACACCACAGTCGCCAACCAGTCGCCACGGCAGCGCCGCAAACCACGGCCAAACTGCAGCTACCGCGCGCTACAGCCTGGGTCGGCCCGCCGAGAATCGCCGCCCCCGCCCAAATGCCGCCCCCACAGCCCCAGCCGACGACCCGCCACAATGGCCAAACCTTCGGCAAAACTCCCACACCGTCGCCGCGGCAGCCCGGCCAGCGCGGCCGGCGCCACAGCCACACAAGCCGAGGCGTGCGGCGATGACGGCCGTGCAAACGCGCCTCCGCCGCCCCATCGCCTTCCGTCGCCCTCCCGCCGTTTCCCGATCGGCCCGCAGCCGTCGGGCCACATCGCGCGCCGTCCTCCTCCTCTCGCCCGCCAACATTCACAGCCGTTTATCAACAATTGCCCGCCGCAAACGGACGCCGCCTGCGCAACAGGCGCCGCCGCCCCTCGCCGCTTCCGACCCAACCCCTCGACCGAGGCAAACCGCAATCCGAATCTACAGACCAACCCAATCTGCCGTCAGCACACACGACAGCCGACCTTACACGTTACGCGTTACACATTACGTTTACACGTCTAGGTTAGGTTAGGGTTAGGTGGACGTGGGTTAGGTTAAGGGGACTTGGGTTAGGTTAAGCGTCAAACTTAGGTTAAGCATTCAAACACGTCAGGCGTCAGAGGTTAGGTTAGGTTACACGTTAGGTTAAGGGGTCAGTGCTAGGTTAAAAAAAAGCGTTCAAACGTGAGGCGTCAGCCGGACAGCTTACCTTACGTAGACGTTAGGGGCTCACAGGCTGAGCTCACCTCGCCACACCACAGGTTAGGTTCGGTTCGCTCGGCTCAGCGTAAAGCGCCGAGGTCAGGGTTACGTTCGTTCACCTTCGGGCGCCACACTTTCGGTTGAAAGGTCGCGACGGGACGACGTCGGCAGGCACGCCGCAAACGAACAAAAACGTACAGACGACGTCGAAAACCGCCGACAGACGGGGGAGCAGCACGACCACGACCAGATACCGAGCGCGAACGAGACACACGCGAACCACCCCCACCGGCCAAAGGGCACCACACAACAACCCAGAGCACCACGTGTCGACACCAGAGCAACCCGCCGCTCACGCGACATGGCTGGCACCGAAGGGCAACCGCCCGCAACTGCGCTTTCCGCGCCGGCCCGGATGCACGTCGTGCTACAACAACACCACTACCGTACACAGCCGCTGTTCACAACATCACTATCATGCGCGCCCGCGGCTCGCCGCCGTCGCAGTCGCAGCCCCAACGCCAGCACTTTTGCACCACCATTCACACGCACCGCAACACAGCTCGCCGACACAGCCGAACAAAACAAACACCACACAACAACAGCAACAACGCCGCCGCCTCTACTTGTGCCGGCGACCCACCCCGCCGATGGCGCACCTTTCGCCAGCCAGCAATCGACACACACGCACCCACCCACCCCCCGGGGCCCAGTGCAAAAAAAAACACACAAAAACAAAAAAACCAAACAAAAACAAAACGACACGGGAAGCGCACACCGCCACTTCGCGCGCACGCCACCAACCAGTCGTCGTCTCAAAATAACAAACACAAAAAAAAAATAAACTAACAACTAGGGCAACACGAAACAAAAAACGCCTCGCACGAACCGCCCACAAAAAGGACAAGCACACGCACAGCCTCTGCTGACGACCACGACGCAGCGGCACGCTGCTCCTGTCCCGCGCCCCGCGCCCCACTCGAGTCACAACTCACGCGACACCGTCAACGACGGGCTCGCTTCCCGCAACCTACCACCTTTCCGCCACGACGCACAGCCCCAGCCCCACCCGACGACGCGCCCGTGGCAACGACTGCACTTTCACCACCGCCTCCCCCTTCCCCCCCAAAACACACACACACACACACACACACACACACACAGCCAGCCAAAAACGCACTCGCGACCCACACATGCACACGCCAACCAGTCAACGTCGACAACCACACGCAAGGCTCGAAACGAAACCGGCGTCCTTCCACGTTGCCATCAAGCTACGCGACACAAGACACAAGGAACCAACACAACAGCCGGCCCCACTAATTCCCCACTCTCACGCCGCAAAAAGCACACCGAAACCGCCAAACGCACGCACATTCCCCTTCGCACTGACACCGACCGGCTCGCTACCACACACCTCTCGGCAGCCGTTTCACGCCAATTCGCCACACCGCCCACACAGTCGACAAGCGCCCGCCCTGTACGGCACACGCAACGACGCAGCGCAGCAAAGGGCGCCCGCAACACATACCTCTCCTCCCCCTCTCTCTCTCTCTCCGCCGCCCGACGCGCCAACCGCCACACCACACCGCCAGCCACTCGCAAATTGTGCACTGCCACCAGCCACACGTCCAACACGCCGCGCCGCCTCCGGCCACCCGCCAGGGGGCGCTCACGTCCGCGACAACAGCGCTTCCCGCCGGGCCGGGCCGGGCCGGGCCGAACCGAACCGAGCCGCCGCTGCTCTGCACTCGGCACGGCCACACCCTGCTGCAGACCGGGCTCGTCTCTCTGTACGCGTCTGCCTGCGCATCAACACAACACGACCTTTTTTTTTTCCTCTCTCTACCGCCATCCCTTCTTCTCGCGTTTTACTCGTTGTTGCAGCAGCGGCGCACACCTACACATCCACAGCCCCAGCCGAGCCGAGCCGGCCTCACCTCAGGGCCCGCCGCCAGCGTCTCCTCCTCGGGCACAGGTGCGGTGCTGTGGCCGCCCATCCAACCGCATTGCTGGCCGTCCAGCCGCCAGGCGTTCCCACTGCCGCGAGCCACGCCGCGCACCGACCCTGCTGCAGAAAACGAAGCATAGCCAGAGACCGACCGATACACAAAGCAAGCCGTCGCCTCGCCTCTTGTCCTTCCTGCCTTCCTTCCGCCCCCGCCCTTCTCACACCACCGCCTCTCCACTTTCGCCCCCCCCTCCTCCTTTTTTTTTTTTTTTTTTTGTTTTCTTCTTTCTTTCTTTCTTTCTTTCTTTGGCCCTCTCTCCTTCCCGCCATGGCGGTTACGGCACCGCCTGCAGCGGCAGATTTTGTGCGCCCACACGCCTACTCCTACCACCATTAACCTCGCCCTGCCCTGCCCATCAACGTCGCAGTCGAACCGACGCTTGCCAACACACTGCCGACGTTCCTTTCTCTTTTCGGCCTACGCCCATTACGCGCCGCCGCCACAGCACCTTCCCTTCCCACAACACACCGACGTCATCACACGCACCCAAAACAGGGGCCACGACCGTGTTCCTCGCCCACTCCCGTCCCGCACGGTACGCACATTCCCAACTATTACCGCGCACCCTCCCTTTCCAATCTGTGTGTCTCTGTGTCTGTGTCCTGTCCGCGCGTGACGCCTCTCAACATCCGCCGTCCCCCGTCCCGTTTTCGCCCCCATGCCGTCGTCGCGCCGCCTCCTCCCCGTCCACCGCCGCCCCTGTCCGCCCCGCACCACACCATACACCGCTGCTTGTCCCGGCCGTTGCCACCAAAGGCGCCGACCGCAAACGCGCCACGCCGCAGCCCCCGTGCGTCTCGCGCTCGCTTGCATCTCCGTGCCGACGCTGCCTCTCTTCCCGCTCGCACTCGACCTCGACAACACAGTCTTTGGCTCCGCCACTGCGTGTTCCGGTGGTACGCACGCTGCAACACGTATGTATTCATTACCAGAGCGATGGCGAGGCATGACAGCATCTCTGTCTGACCAGAGAGTTATTTATCGTTGCTAGTCGGCGCTTGGACCGCGCCAGACGACAGTAGTGGCACGCACCGGGTCGCCAGGAACAGTTGTTATATATATTGTAGCGCGAGTCGGGAGAGGTAGTAGTCGGTCGACAGTAGTAGCGGGTGGACGGTTGTACTGAGCGGGCGTCGGCGGCGTGCTCTGCTCGTCTCGCGACTCTGGTCACGGTTCGGGACGATGTATAGTATATTGTGTTATAATCAAAAGGTAGTGTGAAGCTGCATTTTGCGCAAATCTGATAACGTATGTTCATTGTACTTATTTTGTTCAACGACAAAAAGCCCCACTATTACTTTTTTCTAAAGTAACTTTTGTCTTTTAACGAAAAACATTCACTTTTTAAAGACTACTTCCTATGGCATTTCCCTCCAAGGAGTGCAATTAATTACCAGCCAGCACTCATTCATTGCACACAGCTGTGTAAGGGGTATCTACAATTGAGGAGCGGATACAAATGCAATTTTTTGTTTTGTTTTTTTTTTTTTTTGTGCGTTGTAACCTCCCCGCAAAATTTAAAATAATGGACAATGTTATTTACGGATGCTAATGGACATTGCGCTAATTGTAACCTCGCCCACAATGAGAGGTATTGAAAATGGCAACAAAAATGTTAAATTCGCAATCTGACTCAAATATAAATTCTTCACAACATTTAAAAGTCCGTTCAGTGACAAGAAACTTCAATTAAACCGAAATATCGGTCTTTGGCCCTGTGCAAAACAATCAGAATTAAAGTCTTACCTCAGAATAAATGGATGTCACATTTCTGCTCTTGTTTGTTGCGCAGCGCTTGGAGGAACTGCATTGCAAATAATAATATTCTCTTTTTTTTGTGATTTTAGTGAAATTTTTCTTCAAAGAAGTGGAATGAAATGTGAAGTGCAACGAACTCTTCAGTTCAATAAAAAATTAAATGTTTGAAAAATGCTTTTGAAATAAAAATTATTATTGAGGAACTTGTTGGAGAATAATTACAATAAATAAAATTGTTCATTATCTAATGATTATATTAATTAACAGTATACCTTATTCACCATCTTGACCAGTGTTGCCGACCGCCTACATCACACAACCGCACTCGGCTGCTACTACTGACCGACCGCTCTGCATGACGACTATTAGCGTACTGCACGCGACGACTACTGACAGAGTACAGCCCTCAACTAGACAGACCTACAGACTCGCAACGACCGACCGACTGACTGACTGACTGACTGAGAACCGCTCGCAACACTCGCGCGGTCCAGCGCAAACTCTCTGGTCACAGATGCTACAATGTCTCGCCATCGCTGCTATGTTACATACGTGTTTCAGTGTCTTTTTCATTGGGGTGACGATCTTTGGCTCTTTTTATTCTGAATACAGGGCCAAAGGTCAACGCTGCTGCCCTTATACAATTTATCAGGTTTCATTATGTCTGTTGCAATGTTACATACGGTTCATTCTTTCATTAATATTATCGTTGGGTTTGTTTTGTAGGGACGTTAACATTCTGGCACATTTCTATTATCATCGGACTCTCTGCTATTTGTGCAGGGAGGTTATACCTGGGTCCATTTCCATTTCCATTTACATTCTAATATTGATAGACTTTTTGTTTTCTTTTTTGTTTCTTGTTGTTTTTCCTTCTTTTTTTTGTTGTTTTTTTTTTGTTTGTTTTGTTTTTCCCGCTCTCACCACCACCGCCGCATCACGCCTCCCGTTTTCTTGGTTTCTTTTCTGTTCTTCAACTGCTTCAACATCACCGCGCCCCATTTCCACACCACAGCCATCAGCCTCCAAGACGGGCAGGCGCAGTGTGCCATTTCCGGCGCACAAGCACACCCGTACGGTACTCTCCTCGCCCCCACGCCACCAACAACACAGCGACCACGCGGCTGTCAGGCACGGCACGGCACGGCACGGCACCGGCGAAATGCGCCGCCCCCGCCCCTCCGCGCATCCGTCCGTCTCGCCACGTTCACTGACAGCCGCGTCTGCGGCTACACCACGACAACCACAACACAACACCGCTCCCCTCCCTGGCAACTCATTGTTTTTCTCCTCCTCTTTTGCACAAACCACAACGCCGAGCACAGGCGCAAGCCACCCACACCGCGCCCCTCCCCGTCCCGCCTTTCTTTGGCCGCCGCTCCTCGTTTGCCCCCTCCCATCTCCCGAAATGCCATGCCAGCAGCGTTACGCATGCCCCTCCCCTGTCCACACAACACTACCGCCAAACGAACAGCCTTCCGGGCCACATGCAGGGCACGCCCACCTCCAAACACTGCCAATTCACGGACGCACACACACACACACACTTTCTCGACACCTTTCTGTACGGAGGGTGCGTCATCTCGACCGTGACAGAGTGACGCCAACTATCGACGATCCATTTCCCCCCACTGGTGAAACATGTCCACTAACACCTACATACATCATTCAAGTACACAGACAATAGCATACACACAATGGGAGGGCACACGAACATGGACGGCACGGCACTGTCATACACTCTTCCTCAGAACCATATCAACAAACGTTACGTACATCCGGGAAAGCGAAAGCGAAAGCGAAAGCAAAAGCAAAAGCAAAAGCAAAGCCCAATGCAGCCGTCAAAGGTAACGTTCACCACGGCAGACACTTGCAGCCGCGCCGCCGTTAAACGCATTTCAGTGCGGCTCCAATACGCCTCCGACACGGGAACGTTCCGTTGCTCTACGAATGCGTTTCTCCCCTTTTTCCCTTCCTCTCTCTTTTGCCCCCCCTCCTTGCACTCTTGCCTCATTCCTCACGTTCTGCCCAGACATTCGACCGATCAAAGTCAACCTTTCGTCACCGTTCTCAGCGCGACGGTGTACAACAGTATGACGGGTGTGCCCAAGACTTCGGTTCAGTTGCGTGACGCCGGTCTATCGCGCCGATCGACAGTTACTCAGGGGGCGACGGATCGGACCACGTCACCGACACACAAAACACTTTCAAACAAACACATACATACCGGATGGACACAGACAAACACGTGTACAGACATTCGCCAAACAAACGACGACCGCCGCCGCCGCCGCCGCCGCCGCCGTCTAGCGTCGCGCTTACTGTACTGCACTGGACACGCGTGCATCTTGAATGACGACATCGGTGTGCGTGCGTCGTACGCAATCAGTCAGACACGGCTATCAAAAATCAGAGTCGAATGGTACATCATCGTGCGTGTCGCCGTACACGTACAGTACAATACAACAACAATGCGTCTTAATGGCACGTTCAATTTCAACGTCACTCACACACCTCCACGCTGCAGTTACGTCGCACCATTGTCAAACTCGGCGTACAGCAAAGGGAATAGTGGGCGGCAAAAAAAAACCAAACAAAAACATTTCACATTTCACCCTCGCCATGTATGATGTGCAAAAAACAAACCCGCAAACGGCCGTCGTTACGGTGACACAAAAGTCGCCGATCGCACTGTCCCCCCTCGCAGACAGGTAACACACACACACCACCACCAATGGGTCAAAACCACTCCAACGAGGCGTGCCACCATTCCACGCCACGGCGACCAACCTCGTGGCCGTCCCCCGCAACACGCTTTGACGCGCCCCCCCCCACCCACAATCAAAATGCACACATACATCACAGCCGTCCACACAAACAACAACAACAACAATTCCGCCCTTCCCGCAAAAGGCAAGTTGGTGGCCCTGAAAAGGGCCGTTTTGCCGCTCTCGCAACGGAGGAGCCTTCTCCATCCTTCCTTCCACTCCAGAGCCACCTCCTTACTTGGAGCTCGTGTACTTGGTCACCGCCTTCGTGCCCTCGCTCACGGCGTGCTTGGCCAGCTCGCCAGGCAGCAACAGCCGCACAGCGGTCTGGATCTCGCGGGACGTGATGGTCGAGCGCTTGTTGTAGTGCGCCAGGCGAGAAGCCTCGGCCGCAATGCGCTCGAAAATGTCGTTCACGAAGCTGTTCATGATGCTCATCGCCTTCGACGAGATGCCCGTGTCAGGGTGCACCTGCTTCAGCACCTTGTAGATGTAGATGGCATAGCTCTCCTTCCTCTTGCGCTTCTTCTTCTTGTCGCCCTTCGAAATGTTCTTCTGCGCCTTGCCAGCCTTCTTGGCGGCCTTCCCGCTAGTCTTGGGCGGCATCTCGAACGAACGTACGGCAGCAGCAACACCAGTAGCAAGCGCTCCGCTCTAGTCAGCGTCTCCCCACACAGTGGCACCCGCCGCCAGCCGCCGCCGCACCTTTACCAGCTCGCCCTGTTGCGGCCGCCGACCAATGGGGCGCGCGCGCAACCGGCCGCCGCACCCGAGCCCATAAAGCACCCCCACCCCGGCTGCGCCGGCACGCACTCCGCTGCTCGACTCGCTGCCGCTCGCACCGGTCGTTTTCGTTTCCGTTTCGTGTGCACCGTCGCTAGCCCATCGCCATGTCCGGACGCGGAAAGGGAGGCAAAGTCAAGGGCAAGTCAAAGTCCCGCTCAAGCAGGGCTGGGCTCCAGTTCCCGGTCGGCAGAATCCACCGCCTCCTGCGCAAGGGAAACTACGCAGAGCGCGTCGGCGCCGGGGCGCCCGTCTACCTCGCCGCCGTCATGGAGTACCTCGCGGCTGAGGTGCTCGAGCTGGCCGGAAACGCGGCCCGCGACAACAAGAAGACGCGCATCATCCCGCGCCACCTGCAGCTTGCCATCCGCAACGACGAGGAGCTCAACAAGCTCCTGTCGGGCGTCACCATCGCACAGGGTGGTGTCCTGCCCAACATCCAGGCCGTCCTGCTGCCAAAGAAGACCGAGAAGAAGGCCTAAAGGAGGCCAAGGCAATCGCAGCGCCGCGTGCTCCCCTGCACGCAACGCGCTTTGCCGGCTCGGCTCGGCCCGGCCCACAACAATCGGCCCTTTTCAGGGCCACCACACAAACCTACGTCCAAAGCAAAATTTCAGTCGTCCTCGCCGCACCTTGTTTTGTTTTAACTTTGCACTTTCACAGCACAGCCGCCGCCGGCGCACGTCCGCCATCTTGTCGTCCACACAGCCCGTGTGGCCCAACAAACACACACACACACACATTCATTTTGCACGGTCGCAGTCGCCTTCCAAACGACAACGGCAGCAATAATGACCATTGTTACAGGGAGGCGTGTCGACACACCGCCCTCCACTCCCGCGCGCAACGGCCGTCGACACGAACGAAACAGCTGATCCGGCCGCCTGTGCCCACACGCCTTGCCTCGGAAACCCCAACGCCGCCGCAAACACACAGAGCCAAACCACGCAAGCAAATAATCACCGCCTCTCGCACAACAACACACAGCCCGCCATCTCCGTCGCGATCGATACAACGACACACAATAACAAACACAAACGAAGCAGCTCCCACACACAGCCAGCCACATGACACGTTTCCTTTCCTTCTCCCCTCCCAGTCACATCACGTCGCTCAAACGGAAAGAAAGAAACAAACAAACAACACAGACTCTTTCGCACTTTTCAACTTCCGAACAGTGTGGTGGCCCTGAAAAGGGCCGTTTTCTAGTCTCTCCCACCCACAAGCACGGCCGCGGGAAGGCCAGCGCCCGCTGCGACGCAGCCTAACCGCCGAAACCGTACAGGGTGCGCCCCTGCCTCTTCAGGGCGTACACCACGTCCATGGCCGTCACAGTCTTGCGCTTGGCGTGCTCAGTGTACGTCACCGCGTCGCGGATCACGTTCTCCAGGAACACCTTCAGCACCCCGCGGGTCTCCTCGTAGATCAGACCAGAGATGCGCTTCACGCCGCCCCTGCGAGCCAGGCGGCGGATGGCGGGCTTCGTGATGCCCTGGATGTTGTCGCGCAACACCTTGCGGTGCCGCTTGGCGCCACCCTTGCCGAGCCCCTTTCCTCCCTTGCCGCGGCCTGTCATCCTTCCTTCCTCGGGCAAAGCAAAACGTGCACAAACAGCAGCTGCAGCGGCTGGCGAGTCGGCTACGGTCTGCGCCCAGCGCTCGCTCGCTCGAAAATCACGGACCTCCTCAGTCCGGAGATGGTGGAGGCTAAGCAGTAGTGCTGCTGTTCCTCCTTAACTCCTCTGTTGTCGTACTTCTTTTGGCCTCTAGTTGGAATGTGCCTCGGCTACCTCGCTGATTTTTGACCAGCGAAGTAGTTGTTTATCTCTATGTCTTCTGGGGCAGGCTGACGCCTGCCAGAGCGCCACTCCTCCATCACCCACTTCTGTGTGACCCGGCAGAGGTGTTGCCAGTCCGAAGGGGTGAAGATGGGGCGGCTATTGAGCCGAATCAGCTCCTTCTTCGTTACTGCCTCACGCAACATGTCACGCATGAGCGTGAGATCGCACGGTACGTGAGGCAGTGGTGGCTTCGCGCGCGCCGGCGTGAAGGGGTATGGGTTGTCCCCGTGAGGGTACGACCCGTCCTTCAGCGACGCCGCGATCTTCTTTAGGAAGGGCTGCACGCTCCGCTCGTCTGGGAGCGGGAGGGGCAGCTCTTCGTCTGTTGCCGCTTCTTCAGCTTGCAAGGAAGCGGTCTCCGGCATGTTGGGTAGAGGGATGTCCAGGTCCGGGAGCTGGAATTTCCCGCCTGGGCCATGTAGAGTCGCGAACACCTGCAGCATAGAGTCCAGGCTGTACTCCGCAGGGAGCGGCCGGCATTCTGTCTCCGCCGCAGCAGCTGGGGGTGTCTCCGTGTGCGTCCCTTCGTCGTGTGCCCGCGGCTCGGTCTCCGCGTCAGGAGGGAGAGCGGGCTGCTCCACTTCCATGTCCGTCGGTGCCTCCGCGCCGCCCGTCACCTCAACTGGCGGCTCGGGTGGCACCGTCTGGGTGGAGGCGTCGACCCCCGCTGGCCGACTCGCAGTGGAGCTGGCGTTGGTGGCAGACGTCTTCTTGAGGACCCGCAGCTCCTCACGCAGCTGTTGCAGCTGGCGGTGAACAGCCACGAGTTCCTCCCTCATGGCGGCCCTTTCGGCCGCAAGGGCGGTGTGGAAGACGGTCAGTGCGTCGTCCGTGGTGGCGTCGCGACGGCATGGTCCACCGTCCCCACGGGAGCGGGGGGGTGGGACGTCCGTCTCGACGCCAGGTACCTCGGCAGGGCGTGGGGCGGCCATCCTGCTTCTGTAGCCCCGCACGTAGGCGCAGCTGCGCGAGTTTGCGGCGTGGGCACCGCCGCAGTTCACGCACTTGGCAGCCGCGTCGCGGGGCTTGGTACAGTTTCGCGTGTCGTGTGCCTCGGCACACTTCAGACACGCAAAAGTGCCCCTGCACACTTTAGCGATGTGCCCCATCCTCTGGCACTTGAAGCATTGCTGCTCGGTGCTCTTCTTCTTCTTGTGGCGCCGACTGCGTCCGCGGTCCGTCCCGATCGCATCGACCAGGAGTTCCAGCGCGGCCGCAATCTTGCTGCCCTTCCTGCGTCCAGCCATGATCGCTCGTCTGCGTGTAGAGATGCGTGCGCGCCGGCGTCTCCAGCGCGTCTCTGCTCTGCGCCCAGCGCGCCCGCCGCCCCCCTATATAGACTCTGGCCCGCCCTCCCCCCACCACGCGCAACCGAGGGCATATAAGCGCAGCACGGAGGCGCGCGGGCCCGTTGT
The DNA here is from genome assembly GCF_021461385.2 of Schistocerca piceifrons. Lineage (NCBI taxonomy): Eukaryota > Metazoa > Arthropoda > Insecta > Orthoptera > Acrididae > Schistocerca > Schistocerca piceifrons. The sequence goes on from NW_025728652.1 coordinate 1,076,108, forward strand.
CAAGGCAGCACCGGACGCCGCGCCGCACCTAACCTCCACGCACGCCGCTCCGCTACCGCTATGGCCCGCACAAAGCAAACGGCCCGCAAGTCCACCGGCGGAAAGGCGCCGCGCAAACAGCTCGCCACCAAGGCGGCGAGGAAGAGCGCGCCCGCCACCGGAGGCGTCAAGAAGCCCCACCGCTACAGGCCGGGCACCGTCGCCCTGCGAGAAATCAGGCGCTACCAGAAGAGCACAGAGCTGCTCATCCGCAAGCTGCCATTCCAGCGCCTAGTGCGCGAGATCGCCCAGGACTTCAAGACCGACCTGCGCTTCCAGAGCTCCGCAGTCATGGCCCTGCAGGAGGCCAGCGAGGCCTACCTCGTCGGCCTCTTCGAAGACACCAACCTGTGCGCAATCCACGCCAAGCGCGTCACCATCATGCCCAAGGACATCCAGCTCGCGCGCCGCATCCGCGGCGAGCGCGCCTAAACCGCGCCGCGGCACCGCACCGCACAAACAAAAACGGCCCTTTTCAGGGCCACTAACATCTCTCCGTCGCGAGCAAACTTTGTCGGTCGCCTGCCTCTCGCCCCGCAACCCAAAAACAACAACCACCACTTCCCGTCCGTCCGCCACACCCGCTCACTCTGCCTGCCTGCTTAGCAGCGCGCAACAATCACACATCATCCCTCCCCGGCGCTCAAAGCGCACAATACCCAACGGCCGACGTCACACCGCACGGGTGGCTGGCCGGCCGGCCGCCGCTTTCGTTTCGAAAACACAAAAACAAACCCGCACTCCACTCCGACGGCCAACGGCCAGGCAGGCGCGCTCGCTCGCTCTACACGCCACCGAAATCCCCGCCGACTCCTTCCACATCTCAACGTGCCCCCCGTTGCAAAACATAACACACACACACACACACACAAAGGAACAAAACAACAAAGACCAGACACGACTAGACAAGACAGACATCCGAGAAGAACGAACGCAGGCAAGCCAACCAACGTATTCAAACAAAACAACGTGACAGAAAACCAACCGTCGGCCGCCGCCACAAACACGGCGACAATCAACAACAACACCGCTTACCGCTACCGCCGCCCACACCCGCCACCGACCCCCGCAATCCAACCACCACGGCACGCAAACAGCATCCCCACGGGCATACAGAAACGCCAGACAGACAGACACCCACACCAAACGCAACACGACAATCAAAACCTTCCCCGACGTGCTTTGATGGCCCTGAGAAGGGCCGTTTTGGGCCGCGCGTCTCTTGCGCGCCACTAGACGACGACGGGGGGTGGGGACGACGGAGTCAAGCGCCAAACCCTTCCTTTCTCCCATCTCTTTCTCCTCTACTCTACTTCTTCTTCTTGGGCGAAGCCTTCGCCTTAGACGGCGTCGTCGCCTTCTTCGGGCGCGGCGCCTTCGGCTTCTTCGTCGGAACCTTGGCGGCCTTCTTCGCCTTCGACGGCGACTTGGCCTTGGCCGGCTTGGCCGCAGCCGCCTTCTTCGCACCCGCGGGAGCGGCCGACGCCGCAGACGCCTTCTTGGCGGCGCCCGCCTTCCGACCGGTCGCCGCCTTCACGCCACCAGCCTTCTTTGCGCCGGCCGCACGGGCGCCCTTCTTCTCCTTGCTGGCCGGAGCGGCGCGCTTCTTCTTGGCACCGCCAGCACGAGCCTTGCCGCCCTCGGCCGCCCCCCCGCCGCCGGCGCCGGCAAGCTTGAACGAGCCGGACGCGCCCTTCCCCTTCGTCTGCACCAGCTCGCCCGCCACGACGGCCGACTTGAGGTACTTCTTGATAAACGGCGCCAGCTTCTCCGCGTCCAGCTTGTAGTGCGCGGCAATGTACTTCTTGATCGCCTGCAGCGACGACCCGCCGCGCTCCTTCAGACTCTTGATGGCGGCCGTCACCATCTCAGAGGTGCGCGGGTGCGCAGGCTTGGCGCGCGGCTTCTTCGCAGACGACGCAGACTTGGCCTTCTTCGTAGTGCCGGTGGCGGCGGGTGCCGCAGCAGTCTCGTTCGTAGCCGCCTGATCTGCCATTTCGACGACGCGCGTAACACACAGCGAGAGCGAGAGCGAGCGGGACGGCAGGCAGGCACGCAAGCACAGCACAGCAGCAGAGCAGAGAATCACAAGGCCCAGCCAGTGTCGCGGGCGGGCGCGGACGGCCGAGAGAGCGGCCGCCACTCTGCGCGCCGCCGCGCCGCGCCTCCCGCGCTTGCTACCGCCCAACGTCCGACAGCCTGTGCGGAGCAGCCCCAAACCTGCGCCACAACCGCCCGCGCCTTTCAAACCACCGAGGATGGGGCTACACACAGCCACACCACAGTCGCCAACCAGTCGCCACGGCAGCGCCGCAAACCACGGCCAAACTGCAGCTACCGCGCGCTACAGCCTGGGTCGGCCCGCCGAGAATCGCCGCCCCCGCCCAAATGCCGCCCCCACAGCCCCAGCCGACGACCCGCCACAATGGCCAAACCTTCGGCAAAACTCCCACACCGTCGCCGCGGCAGCCCGGCCAGCGCGGCCGGCGCCACAGCCACACAAGCCGAGGCGTGCGGCGATGACGGCCGTGCAAACGCGCCTCCGCCGCCCCATCGCCTTCCGTCGCCCTCCCGCCGTTTCCCGATCGGCCCGCAGCCGTCGGGCCACATCGCGCGCCGTCCTCCTCCTCTCGCCCGCCAACATTCACAGCCGTTTATCAACAATTGCCCGCCGCAAACGGACGCCGCCTGCGCAACAGGCGCCGCCGCCCCTCGCCGCTTCCGACCCAACCCCTCGACCGAGGCAAACCGCAATCCGAATCTACAGACCAACCCAATCTGCCGTCAGCACACACGACAGCCGACCTTACACGTTACGCGTTACACATTACGTTTACACGTCTAGGTTAGGTTAGGGTTAGGTGGACGTGGGTTAGGTTAAGGGGACTTGGGTTAGGTTAAGCGTCAAACTTAGGTTAAGCATTCAAACACGTCAGGCGTCAGAGGTTAGGTTAGGTTACACGTTAGGTTAAGGGGTCAGTGCTAGGTTAAAAAAAAGCGTTCAAACGTGAGGCGTCAGCCGGACAGCTTACCTTACGTAGACGTTAGGGGCTCACAGGCTGAGCTCACCTCGCCACACCACAGGTTAGGTTCGGTTCGCTCGGCTCAGCGTAAAGCGCCGAGGTCAGGGTTACGTTCGTTCACCTTCGGGCGCCACACTTTCGGTTGAAAGGTCGCGACGGGACGACGTCGGCAGGCACGCCGCAAACGAACAAAAACGTACAGACGACGTCGAAAACCGCCGACAGACGGGGGAGCAGCACGACCACGACCAGATACCGAGCGCGAACGAGACACACGCGAACCACCCCCACCGGCCAAAGGGCACCACACAACAACCCAGAGCACCACGTGTCGACACCAGAGCAACCCGCCGCTCACGCGACATGGCTGGCACCGAAGGGCAACCGCCCGCAACTGCGCTTTCCGCGCCGGCCCGGATGCACGTCGTGCTACAACAACACCACTACCGTACACAGCCGCTGTTCACAACATCACTATCATGCGCGCCCGCGGCTCGCCGCCGTCGCAGTCGCAGCCCCAACGCCAGCACTTTTGCACCACCATTCACACGCACCGCAACACAGCTCGCCGACACAGCCGAACAAAACAAACACCACACAACAACAGCAACAACGCCGCCGCCTCTACTTGTGCCGGCGACCCACCCCGCCGATGGCGCACCTTTCGCCAGCCGGCAATCGACACACACGCACCCACCCACCCCCCGGGGCCCAGTGCAAAAAAAAACACACAAAAACAAAAAAACCAAACAAAAACAAAACGACACGGGAAGCGCACACCGCCACTTCGCGCGCACGCCACCAACCAGTCGTCGTCTCAAAATAACAAACACAAAAAAAAAATAAACTAACAACTAGGGCAACACGAAACAAAAAACGCCTCGCACGAACCGCCCACAAAAAGGACAAGCACACGCACAGCCTCTGCTGACGACCACGACGCAGCGGCACGCTGCTCCTGTCCCGCGCCCCGCGCCCCACTCGAGTCACAACTCACGCGACACCGTCAACGACGGGCTCGCTTCCCGCAACCTACCACCTTTCCGCCACGACGCACAGCCCCAGCCCCACCCGACGACGCGCCCGTGGCAACGACTGCACTTTCACCACCGCCTCCCCCTTCCCCCCCAAAACACACACACACACACACACACACACACACACACAGCCAGCCAAAAACGCACTCGCGACCCACACATGCACACGCCAACCAGTCAACGTCGACAACCACACGCAAGGCTCGAAACGAAACCGGCGTCCTTCCACGTTGCCATCAAGCTACGCGACACAAGACACAAGGAACCAACACAACAGCCGGCCCCACTAATTCCCCACTCTCACGCCGCAAAAAGCACACCGAAACCGCCAAACGCACGCACATTCCCCTTCGCACTGACACCGACCGGCTCGCTACCACACACCTCTCGGCAGCCGTTTCACGCCAATTCGCCACACCGCCCACACAGTCGACAAGCGCCCGCCCTGTACGGCACACGCAACGACGCAGCGCAGCAAAGGGCGCCCGCAACACATACCTCTCCTCCCCCTCTCTCTCTCTCTCCGCCGCCCGACGCGCCAACCGCCACACCACACCGCCAGCCACTCGCAAATTGTGCACTGCCACCAGCCACACGTCCAACACGCCGCGCCGCCTCCGGCCACCCGCCAGGGGGCGCTCACGTCCGCGACAACAGCGCGGCCCGCCGGGCCGGGCCGGGCCGGGCCGAACCGAACCGAGCCGCCGCTGCTCTGCACTCGGCACGGCCACACCCTGCTGCAGACCGGGCTCGTCTCTCTGTACGCGTCTGCCTGCGCATCAACACAACACGACCTTTTTTTTTCCTCTCTCTACCGCCATCCCTTCTTCTCGCGTTTTACTCGTTGTTGCAGCAGCGGCGCACACCTACACATCCACAGCCCCAGCCGAGCCGAGCCGGCCTCACCTCAGGGCCCGCCGCCAGCGTCTCCTCCTCGGGCACAGGTGCGGTGCTGTGGCCGCCCATCCAACCGCATTGCTGGCCGTCCAGCCGCCAGGCGTTCCCACTGCCGCGAGCCACGCCGCGCACCGACCCTGCTGCAGAAAACGAAGCATAGCCAGAGACCGACCGATACACAAAGCAAGCCGTCGCCTCGCCTCTTGTCCTTCCTGCCTTCCTTCCGCCCCCGCCCTTCTCACACCACCGCCTCTCCACTTTCGCCCCCCCCCCTCCTCCTTTTTTTTTTTTTTTTTTGTTTTCTTCTTTCTTTCTTTCTTTCTTTCTTTGGCCCTCTCTCCTTCCCGCCATGGCGGTTACGGCACCGCCTGCAGCGGCAGATTTTGTGCGCCCACACGCCTACTCCTACCACCATTAACCTCGCCCTGCCCTGCCCATCAACGTCGCAGTCGAACCGACGCTTGCCAACACACTGCCGACGTTCCTTTCTCTTTTCGGCCTACGCCCATTACGCGCCGCCGCCACAGCACCTTCCCTTCCCACAACACACCGACGTCATCACACGCACCCAAAACAGGGGCCACGACCGTGTTCCTCGCCCACTCCCGTCCCGCACGGTACGCACATTCCCAACTATTACCGCGCACCCTCCCTTTCCAATCTGTGTGTCTCTGTGTCTGTGTCCTGTCCGCGCGTGACGCCTCTCAACATCCGCCGTCCCCCGTCCCGTTTTCGCCCCCATGCCGTCGTCGCGCCGCCTCCTCCCCGTCCACCGCCGCCCCTGTCCGCCCCGCACCACACCATACACCGCTGCTTGTCCCGGCCGTTGCCACCAAAGGCGCCGACCGCAAACGCGCCACGCCGCAGCCCCCGTGCGTCTCGCGCTCGCTTGCATCTCCGTGCCGACGCTGCCTCTCTTCCCGCTCGCACTCGACCTCGACAACACAGTCTTTGGCTCCGCCACTGCGTGTTCCGGTGGTACGCACGCTGCAACACGTATGTATTCATTACCAGAGCGATGGCGAGGCATGACAGCATCTCTGTCTGACCAGAGAGTTATTTATCGTTGCTAGTCGGCGCTTGGACCGCGCCAGACGACAGTAGTGGCACGCACCGGGTCGCCAGGAACAGTTGTTATATATATTGTAGCGCGAGTCGGGAGAGGTAGTAGTCGGTCGACAGTAGTAGCGGGTGGACGGTTGTACTGAGCGGGCGTCGGCGGCGTGCTCTGCTCGTCTCGCGACTCTGGTCACGGTTCGGGACGATGTATAGTATATTGTGTTATAATCAAAAGGTAGTGTGAAGCTGCATTTTGCGCAAATCTGATAACGTATGTTCATTGTACTTATTTTGTTCAACGACAAAAAGCCCCACTATTACTTTTTTCTAAAGTAACTTTTGTCTTTTAACGAAAAACATTCACTTTTTAAAGACTACTTCCTATGGCATTTCCCTCCAAGGAGTGCAATTAATTACCAGCCAGCACTCATTCATTGCACACAGCTGTGTAAGGGGTATCTACAATTGAGGAGCGGATACAAATGCAATTTTTTGTTTTGTTTTTTTTTTTTTTGTGCGTTGTAACCTCCCCGCAAAATTTAAAATAATGGACAATGTTATTTACGGATGCTAATGGACATTGCGCTAATTGTAACCTCGCCCACAATGAGAGGTATTGAAAATGGCAACAAAAATGTTAAATTCGCAATCTGACTCAAATATAAATTCTTCACAACATTTAAAAGTCCGTTCAGTGACAAGAAACTTCAATTAAACCGAAATATCGGTCTTTGGCCCTGTGCAAAACAATCAGAATTAAAGTCTTACCTCAGAATAAATGGATGTCACATTTCTGCTCTTGTTTGTTGCGCAGCGCTTGGAGGAACTGCATTGCAAATAATAATATTCTCTTTTTTTTTGTGATTTTAGTGAAATTTTTCTTCAAAGAAGTGGAATGAAATGTGAAGTGCAACGAACTCTTCAGTTCAATAAAAAATTAAATGTTTGAAAAATGCTTTTGAAATAAAAATTATTATTGGGGAACTTGTTGGAGAATAATTACAATAAATAAAATTGTTCATTATCTAATGATTATATTAATTAACAGTATACCTTATTCACCATCTTGACCAGTGTTGCCGACCGCCTACATCACACAACCGCACTCGGCTGCTACTACTGACCGACCGCTCTGCATGACGACTATTAGCGTACTGCACGCGACGACTACTGACAGAGTACAGCCCTCAACTAGACAGACCTACAGACTCGCAACGACCGACCGACTGACTGACTGACTGACTGAGAACCGCTCGCAACACTCGCGCGGTCCAGCGCAAACTCTCTGGTCACAGATGCTACAATGTCTCGCCATCGCTGCTATGTTACATACGTGTTTCAGTGTCTTTTTCATTGGGGTGACGATCTTTGGCTCTTTTTATTCTGAATACAGGGCCAAAGGTCAACGCTGCTGCCCTTATACAATTTATCAGGTTTCATTATGTCTGTTGCAATGTTACATACGGTTCATTCTTTCATTAATATTATCGTTGGGTTTGTTTTGTAGGGACGTTAACATTCTGGCACATTTCTATTATCATCGGACTCTCTGCTATTTGTGCAGGGAGGTTATACCTGGGTCCATTTCCATTTCCATTTACATTCTAATATTGATAGACTTTTTGTTTTCTTTTTTGTTTCTTGTTGTTTTTCCTTCTTTTTTTTGTTGTTTTTTTTTTGTTTGTTTTGTTTTTCCCGCTCTCACCACCACCGCCGCATCACGCCTCCCGTTTTCTTGGTTTCTTTTCTGTTCTTCAACTGCTTCAACATCACCGCGCCCCATTTCCACACCACAGCCATCAGCCTCCAAGACGGGCAGGCGCAGTGTGCCATTTCCGGCGCACAAGCACACCCGTACGGTACTCTCCTCGCCCCCACGCCACCAACAACACAGCGACCACGCGGCTGTCAGGCACGGCACGGCACGGCACGGCACCGGCGAAATGCGCCGCCCCCGCCCCTCCGCGCATCCGTCCGTCTCGCCACGTTCACTGACAGCCGCGTCTGCGGCTACACCACGACAACCACAACACAACACCGCTCCCCTCCCTGGCAACTCATTGTTTTTCTCCTCCTCTTTTGCACAAACCACAACGCCGAGCACAGGCGCAAGCCACCCACACCGCGCCCCTCCCCGTCCCGCCTTTCTTTGGCCGCCGCTCCTCGTTTGCCCCCTCCCATCTCCCGAAATGCCATGCCAGCAGCGTTACGCATGCCCCTCCCCTGTCCACACAACACTACCGCCAAACGAACAGCCTTCCGGGCCACATGCAGGGCACGCCCACCTCCAAACACTGCCAATTCACGGACGCACACACACACACACACTTTCTCGACACCTTTCTGTACGGAGGGTGCGTCATCTCGACCGTGACAGAGTGACGCCAACTATCGACGATCCATTTCCCCCCACTGGTGAAACATGTCCACTAACACCTACATACATCATTCAAGTACACAGACAATAGCATACACACAATGGGAGGGCACACGAACATGGACGGCACGGCACTGTCATACACTCTTCCTCAGAACCATATCAACAAACGTTACGTACATCCGGGAAAGCGAAAGCGAAAGCGAAAGCAAAAGCAAAAGCAAAAGCAAAGCCCAATGCAGCCGTCAAAGGTAACGTTCACCACGGCAGACACTTGCAGCCGCGCCGCCGTTAAACGCATTTCAGTGCGGCTCCAATACGCCTCCGACACGGGAACGTTCCGTTGCTCTACGAATGCGTTTCTCCCCTTTTTCCCTTCCTCTCTCTTTTGCCCCCCCTCCTTGCACTCTTGCCTCATTCCTCACGTTCTGCCCAGACATTCGACCGATCAAAGTCAACCTTTCGTCACCGTTCTCAGCGCGACGGTGTACAACAGTATGACGGGTGTGCCCAAGACTTCGGTTCAGTTGCGTGACGCCGGTCTATCGCGCCGATCGACAGTTACTCAGGGGGCGACGGATCGGACCACGTCACCGACACACAAAACACTTTCAAACAAACACATACATACCGGATGGACACAGACAAACACGTGTACAGACATTCGCCAAACAAACGACGACCGCCGCCGCCGCCGCCGCCGCCGCCGCCGCCGTCTAGCGTCGCGCTTACTGTACTGCACTGGACACGCGTGCATCTTGAATGACGACATCGGTGTGCGTGCGTCGTACGCAATCAGTCAGACACGGCTATCAAAAATCAGAGTCGAATGGTACATCATCGTGCGTGTCGCCGTACACGTACAGTACAATACAACAACAATGCGTCTTAATGGCACGTTCAATTTCAACGTCACTCACACACCTCCACGCTGCAGTTACGTCGCACCATTGTCAAACTCGGCGTACAGCAAAGGGAATAGTGGGCGGCAAAAAAAAACCAAACAAAAACATTTCACATTTCACCCTCGCCATGTATGATGTGCAAAAAACAAACCCGCAAACGGCCGTCGTTACGGTGACACAAAAGTCGCCGATCGCACTGTCCCCCCTCGCAGACAGGTAACACACACACACCACCACCAATGGGTCAAAACCACTCCAACGAGGCGTGCCACCATTCCACGCCACGGCGACCAACCTCGTGGCCGTCCCCCGCAACACGCTTTGACGCGCCCCCCCCCACCCACAATCAAAATGCACACATACATCACAGCCGTCCACACAAACAACAACAACAACAATTCCGCCCTTCCCGCAAAAGGCAAGTTGGTGGCCCTGAAAAGGGCCGTTTTGCCGCTCTCGCAACGGAGGAGCCTTCTCCATCCTTCCTTCCACTCCAGAGCCACCTCCTTACTTGGAGCTCGTGTACTTGGTCACCGCCTTCGTGCCCTCGCTCACGGCGTGCTTGGCCAGCTCGCCAGGCAGCAACAGCCGCACAGCGGTCTGGATCTCGCGGGACGTGATGGTCGAGCGCTTGTTGTAGTGCGCCAGGCGAGAAGCCTCGGCCGCAATGCGCTCGAAAATGTCGTTCACGAAGCTGTTCATGATGCTCATCGCCTTCGACGAGATGCCCGTGTCAGGGTGCACCTGCTTCAGCACCTTGTAGATGTAGATGGCATAGCTCTCCTTCCTCTTGCGCTTCTTCTTCTTGTCGCCCTTCGAAATGTTCTTCTGCGCCTTGCCAGCCTTCTTGGCGGCCTTCCCGCTAGTCTTGGGCGGCATCTCGAACGAACGTACGGCAGCAGCAACACCAGTAGCAAGCGCTCCGCTCTAGTCAGCGTCTCCCCACACAGTGGCACCCGCCGCCAGCCGCCGCCGCACCTTTACCAGCTCGCCCTGTTGCGGCCGCCGACCAATGGGGCGCGCGCGCAACCGGCCGCCGCACCCGAGCCCATAAAGCACCCCCACCCCGGCTGCGCCGGCACGCACTCCGCTGCTCGACTCGCTGCCGCTCGCACCGGTCGTTTTCGTTTCCGTTTCGTGTGCACCGTCGCTAGCCCATCGCCATGTCCGGACGCGGAAAGGGAGGCAAAGTCAAGGGCAAGTCAAAGTCCCGCTCAAGCAGGGCTGGGCTCCAGTTCCCGGTCGGCAGAATCCACCGCCTCCTGCGCAAGGGAAACTACGCAGAGCGCGTCGGCGCCGGGGCGCCCGTCTACCTCGCCGCCGTCATGGAGTACCTCGCGGCTGAGGTGCTCGAGCTGGCCGGAAACGCGGCCCGCGACAACAAGAAGACGCGCATCATCCCGCGCCACCTGCAGCTTGCCATCCGCAACGACGAGGAGCTCAACAAGCTCCTGTCGGGCGTCACCATCGCACAGGGTGGTGTCCTGCCCAACATCCAGGCCGTCCTGCTGCCAAAGAAGACCGAGAAGAAGGCCTAAAGGAGGCCAAGGCAATCGCAGCGCCGCGTGCTCCCCTGCACGCAACGCGCTTTGCCGGCTCGGCTCGGCCCGGCCCACAACAATCGGCCCTTTTCAGGGCCACCACACAAACCTACGTCCAAAGCAAAATTTCAGTCGTCCTCGCCGCACCTTGTTTTGTTTTAACTTTGCACTTTCACAGCACAGCCGCCGCCGGCGCACGTCCGCCATCTTGTCGTCCACACAGCCCGTGTGGCCCAACAAACACACACACACACACATTCATTTTGCACGGTCGCAGTCGCCTTCCAAACGACAACGGCAGCAATAATGACCATTGTTACAGGGAGGCGTGTCGACACACCGCCCTCCACTCCCGCGCGCAACGGCCGTCGACACGAACGAAACAGCTGATCCGGCCGCCTGTGCCCACACGCCTTGCCTCGGAAACCCCAACGCCGCCGCAAACACACAGAGCCAAACCACGCAAGCAAATAATCACCGCCTCTCGCACAACAACACACAGCCCGCCATCTCCGTCGCGATCGATACAACGACACACAATAACAAACACAAACGAAGCAGCTCCCACACACAGCCAGCCACATGACACGTTTCCTTTCCTTCTCCCCTCCCAGTCACATCACGTCGCTCAAACGGAAAGAAAGAAACAAACAAACAACACAGACTCTTTCGCACTTTTCAACTTCCGAACAGTGTGGTGGCCCTGAAAAGGGCCGTTTTCTAGTCTCTCCCACCCACAAGCACGGCCGCGGGAAGGCCAGCGCCCGCTGCGACGCAGCCTAACCGCCGAAACCGTACAGGGTGCGCCCCTGCCTCTTCAGGGCGTACACCACGTCCATGGCCGTCACAGTCTTGCGCTTGGCGTGCTCAGTGTACGTCACCGCGTCGCGGATCACGTTCTCCAGGAACACCTTCAGCACCCCGCGGGTCTCCTCGTAGATCAGACCAGAGATGCGCTTCACGCCGCCCCTGCGAGCCAGGCGGCGGATGGCGGGCTTCGTGATGCCCTGGATGTTGTCGCGCAACACCTTGCGGTGCCGCTTGGCGCCACCCTTGCCGAGCCCCTTTCCTCCCTTGCCGCGGCCTGTCATCCTTCCTTCCTCGGGCAAAGCAAAACGTGCACAAACAGCAGCTGCAGCGGCTGGCGAGTCGGCTACGGTCTGCGCCCAGCGCGCCCGCCGCCCCCCTATATAGACTCTGGCCCGCCCTCCCCCCACCACGCGCAACCGAGGGCATATAAGCGCAGCACGGAGGCGCGCGGGCCCGTGTGGTCAGTTCGAGTTGTGAGTCCGCACAGTGAAGACGTGCAGTCGACCAGTCTCCGGATTGGACGACATCTCCAACTCGACCGAAGCCAGGACGCTCCCTAGGACGTCCGCGCCCGAGCACCTCGCGCTCCGAAGACGACGCCGTAGTTCCGCCGCCCGCCGCTAGGAGCGCCACCAGCGCGCCGCAGCGGAAGGTATAAAGGTCCGCAGCATCCCTGCCAGCGTCAGAAGCCGGCGGGACACCGCCCTTCTCACCTCTATCCCAGGGGTCGCTCCCCCGAGGACGCTTGCGTCGCAAATAGAGCTAGCTATGGGAAAAAGGTAGAGTAGCAAGCGGAGCAGCAGCCAGCCTTCTCGATACCAGCCAGGGGAAGAAGAAGCAGCTCCGAGATTCCGGAAGAAGAGGGAAGAGCCTTCCCACCCGCAGACTTCGTCACAGAAGAAAAGAAGAAACAATTCTCGTTCTGGGACCTCGGTCCACAGAAAAGAGAAAAAGCAAACTTGTCGTGTCGCCAACTAAGTTGGCACCCATTCTAGCGTGCACCTGCATGCAAACTCTCTTCGGTTGGTATTTGCGTTCTTCAGGAAGAAGGCAAAACCACCTAGGGCAGATAGAGTAGGGAAAGAAGTGGTCCAGGGCCCCCTTCACGTGGGACCAGCCCGCGGCCACCAGGCAAAGGCTAGCACTATCATCTTTGTCCACACTTCTACACGCCCCGAAAAATGGTCAGGTACACAGAGAGTAGGGAAGACCTCGAACTCCCGCCCCCGTCGCCATCCCCAAGCGACCACCTGGAAGATCAGCAGGAACTGCTGATTGCCCTCCACGACGCTGCAGATGCAGCCACCACCCCCAACAGTTCCAGGTACGAGCAGGGGCTATACCCCAACCTCGACGCCGGAGGGGAAGAAGAAGACGCCCTGGACGCAGCACCCGCAGCAGCAGAACCAGAGCCCATGGACCAAGAGGCGATCTCCCGCAAAAGGAAGACGCAGGATGTCGCCAGCACAGAAGAAGAAGAAGAATCCGCTGACAAGAGGGTCTGCGACGCACGCAGCCCCACCGACGACGGGTTCATCTTCCCCAAGAAGACAGCGCCGGCAGCCCACATCAACCAGGCGGCCCCCGCCCCAGTAGCCACAACAAACAGCTTCTCAACGCTGGGAGAAGCACAACCAGACCCTGTAGAAGCTGCTGCGAAAAGCGCACAGGCAACAAGCAACTCGAAGATCGCCCCCATCATAGCGACGTACAGTGGCTCTTACATGGAGCTGTACGAAAGCTTGAAGGAAGCGACAACGCACGTCTTCCGTGTAAAATCAGCAGGAGGGGACACCCTCAAAATCACGACAAAAAACGCGGAAGACTACGTGAAAATCCTGCGGGAATTAAAACGCAGGAGCATCCCGTTCCACACCCACTCGTCAGGGAATGACAAACCACTGAGAGTGGTAATAAGAGGTATGCCACACTCTTTCACTGCAGAAAATATGAAAAAGGCACTGACAGACCTGGGGTTCACAACAAGATCGGTGACCAAGATGAAGTCCCCAAGGACGCGAAGACCAATGCCATTGTTCGAAGTAGTTGCCACGAACAATGCCCAAAATAGGGCGATATGGAACGTCAAAACCATAGCCGCCTGCGACACCACAGTAGAAGACCCAAGGGCCAAGAAGAAGCAGGCACAATGCTACAGGTGCCTCCAACCCGGGCATGTGGCTCGCTACTGCGACAGACCGCAGAAGTGCGTCAGGTGCGCGGGAGACCACCGCAGCGACGAGTGCCCTGTCCCACGTGAAGAACCGGCCAAATGCTTCAACTGCGGGGAAGCGCACCCAGCGAGCTATGGCGGGTGCAAGACCCTGCTTGATGCACGGGCCAGACAAGAGGCATCACACAGAAAGCCGGGAACGAGCTACGCCGACACAGTGAAGAGCCGCCGCCGCCGCCAGCCGAGGGACACTCCCAGCACTGGCCCAGCAGCCCACCAGCGCAGCAGGAACCCGGAAACAGAAGCACCAAGAAACCAGGCGGAGCCCACACAAGCACCGCGACCGCTGCCCCGCCGCCACCTACAGAAGAGGCCGAGGATGGAAGAAGAGCAGCAAAGCCCCGACCACCACGAGCAGCAGGGTACCACAACAGGCGCAGAAAAACAACAAAAAGTCAACGCCAGAGAAGACGCGGCCCCAAACGCACCCACAGCCGCAGACATCGCCTCCCTCATGACAGTCATGATGGAAGCCATCGTCACGCTCAAGAGCGTGACAGAGAAGATAGCCACATACATGGCAAACACAATCCCAGCCCCAAGAAACCAAAATGGCAAATAGACCCGCGCAGGGATTGAGAGTCGCCGTGTGGAATGCCAATGGAATAACACACCAGGCAGGCGAATTTCGTCAGTTCTTATACGACGAAGCCGTGGACATATGTCTCATATGTGAAACTTTCCTGAAACCGGGAGTCAGGGTAGGAGTACCCAACTATGACTGCCATAGGAAGGACAGACCGACGCACAAGGGAGGGACGGCCATCTACGTAAGAAGATCGCTCCGGCACCACCCTATAGAACTCCCGCGCCTCAGCACACTGGAAGCAAACGGAGTAGCAGTGGACACGACATTCGGGAAAATCAACTTCATCGCCGTCTACAGGCAGCCCCGAAGAAACGGAGCTCTCGACCCAGCGGACATTGAAGCACTACTCTCCATCCCAGGGAACGTCTTCGCGGGAGGAGACTACAATGCAAAGAACCACGCATGGAACTCGAGAGTCAACAACAACAGCGGAAGAAGACTACTGAACGCCGCTGAAAGAAGACAAGCAACCATAATCGGACCCAACAGTCCGACGTACTACCCGAGGCAACACAACCCAGACATACTGGATGTAGCCCTAGTAAAAGGGCTCCCCCTGGCCATCCACGCCAGCACCCGAGATGTACTGGCCTCAGACCACATACCAGTAGTCTACGACATCGCCCTGGAAGGACTCGCCCCACAAAAGGAAGGGCTCGACCTGAAAGGCACCCGATGGCAGAACTACAGAGAACTGCTAGCTGAAGACCTAGCCACCCCACCTGACCCAGAAGAAGCCGGAGCAGAAGAAACCATAAGATACGTGACGGAGAAAGCCATAGACGCAGCAGTAGCCGCCACACCAGTAAGAAGAGAAGAAGAACAAGACTCCACACCACACCACCTCCCACCGCAAATAAGAGCATCAATAGCCGACAAGAACAGGCTCTTCCGGGAGTGGACCAGAACAAGGAACCCTGCAACCAAGAGGCAAGTTAATAGGTTGCAGAGGGAAATAAAAGCTGCAGTGGAGGCCCACAGGATACAAACATGGGCAGCCAGAATATCAGCACTCCGAATCGAAGATGGGACGGCCTGGAAAACCACAAAGAACCTCCTGAGCCACTACCAGAGAATACCACCACTCACAGTGGCGAACGACAAGGTGTGTGAACCCAACAGCAAAGCGGACGCACTCGCAGATGTATTCGCACAAAATTTCACCCCGATAGAAGACCCCAGTGACCCGGAACACATCGAACTGGTGACCAGCCGTCTCCCCAGATTCCTGGAAGCCCAGGACGAAGATGACCAAATACAGGAAATCACCACAGAGGAAGTAAAAATACAGCTCAGATACCTAAACCCAAGAAAAGCGGGAGGTATAGACCTGTTCACAAACAAGATGCTAAAAGAGATGCCAGAAGAAGCAGCTGCAGTGTTAGCTAGATCCTTCAACACCATACTGCGGACAAAGAAGTTCCCCAGAACATGGAAACATGCAATAGTAGTACCAATACCCAAACCGGGAAAAGACGCCACCCAACCAGCAAGCTACAGGCCCATAAGCCTCCTACCGGCGATCTCGAAAGTATTCGAGCGCCTATATCTGGCTAGGCTACTACGGCACGTAAATGAGGACCAGATACTACCCAACACGCAGTTCGGCTTCCGAGCAGGACACTCGACTACGCAGCAGCTCCTCAGAGTGACAGAAGAGGCCATGGAAGCGATGGAGCGGAGGGAATTCTTCGGTGCAGTATTCCTAGATGTCTCCAGAGCATTTGACTCGGTATGGCATGAAGGCCTGCTGTTCAAATTGCTAGACAGAGGAGTCCCAGTGTCCCACGTGACGCTACTAAAGTCCTACCTAGAAGGAAGAACGTTCCATGTAAGAGTCCCGAATGGAGAATCGTCCAGAAGAAACATCCTAGCTGGAGTACCGCAAGGGAGTGTACTAGGCCCAGTGCTATACACTCTCTACACCAGCGACATCCCACAAGCACCCAACGTCCACACAGCTCTCTATGCGGACGACACCGCGCTCTACGCACGCAACAGAAGCGCCAGGGTTCTCAGGCACAGACTTCAAAGAGCCACAGACAACCTCTGCGACTGGGCGAAGAAGTGGCGCCTGGCGTTCAATGGGACGAAGACCCAAGCAATACCCATCTGCAGAAGGAAGTTTCCAATGAATCTACCACCAATAGAAGTCCGAGGAACAGCCGTCCCCTGGAGCAGAACAGCTCTGTATCTAGGAGTCACGCTGGACAGACGTCTTACATGGAAGGACCACGTCAAGAATATCAAAGACAAAGCAATGGGACGACTACGGATGCTGTACCCGATACTCAATCCCACCTCCGCACTACCGCAGGAGCTGGGCATCAAACTATACCTCGCACTAGTGCGGCCACTCCTAGAGTACGCCGCAGTAGTGTGGGGTAACGCAGCAGAACAACACATCGGAAGTCTGCAACGCGTACAGAACAGGGCGCTGAAGAGAGCCCTGCACCTACCATGGGACTTCCCAACCGAGGAGCTCCACGAACTGACCGGGGTCCCCCGCCTACGCGAGAGGTTCCGACAAGCAGCACACACCTTCTACGAGAGGACGGCAGCAGCAGAGAACCCCCTCATCTCTGCCCTTGGACACCGAGAGCATCGCAACATCCACACCAGATGGCCGGACCTGCTGCTGGGATAAACCAAGAGACGACAACACCCATCCTGTTAACCCCATCCCGATTATTGTAAATCACCCACCCCAAAAGAACGCAAATATTGTAAATATTCCCCCTAACTAGAATAGTATCGCCACCAACAGGGGGTGAGTAGTTAAAGTATGAATGATAGGATGAATGTGACCAGAGATCACCTTAAGTGGTGAGTATGAATGTGTGTGTGAACGGAAAAAAAAAAAAAAAAAAAAAAAAAAAAAAAAAAAAAAAAAAAAAAAAAAAAAAAAAAAAAAAAAAAAATCGCTACCTAGCATAGAAGAAAATAGCATAGCACCAAAAAAGTGTAAATCAAAGAAGCCACCCAAATTATGTATGTACCCCATATACCTGTATCTCAGATTTGTCCGCAGGAATAGCTCAACAGCTCACACTGCAAGACGCCGGGGAAGAGAGAAGAACCTTCCTCACATGAAGAAAGGTGCGAGCGCGCGGGCCCGTTGTCAAGGCAGCACCGGACGCCGCGCCGCACCTAACCTCCACGCACGCCGCTCCGCTACCGCTATGGCCCGCACAAAGCAAACGGCCCGCAAGTCCACCGGCGGAAAGGCGCCGCGCAAACAGCTCGCCACCAAGGCGGCGAGGAAGAGCGCGCCCGCCACCGGAGGCGTCAAGAAGCCCCACCGCTACAGGCCGGGCACCGTCGCCCTGCGAGAAATCAGGCGCTACCAGAAGAGCACAGAGCTGCTCATCCGCAAGCTGCCATTCCAGCGCCTAGTGCGCGAGATCGCCCAGGACTTCAAGACCGACCTGCGCTTCCAGAGCTCCGCAGTCATGGCCCTGCAGGAGGCCAGCGAGGCCTACCTCGTCGGCCTCTTCGAAGACACCAACCTGTGCGCAATCCACGCCAAGCGCGTCACCATCATGCCCAAGGACATCCAGCTCGCGCGCCGCATCCGCGGCGAGCGCGCCTAAACCGCGCCGCGGCACCGCACCGCACAAACAAAAACGGCCCTTTTCAGGGCCACTAACATCTCTCCGTCGCGAGCAAACTTTGTCGGTCGCCTGCCTCTCGCCCCGCAACCCAAAAACAACAACCACCACTTCCCGTCCGTCCGCCACACCCGCTCACTCTGCCTGCCTGCTTAGCAGCGCGCAACAATCACACATCATCCCTCCCCGGCGCTCAAAGCGCACAATACCCAACGGCCGACGTCACACCGCACGGGTGGCTGGCCGGCCGGCCGCCGCTTTCGTTTCGAAAACACAAAAACAAACCCGCACTCCACTCCGACGGCCAACGGCCAGGCAGGCGCGCTCGCTCGCTCTACACGCCACCGAAATCCCCGCCGACTCCTTCCACATCTCAACGTGCCCCCCGTTGCAAAACATAACACACACACACACACACAAAGGAACAAAACAACAAAGACCAGACACGACTAGACAAGACAGACATCCGAGAAGAACGAACGCAGGCAAGCCAACCAACGTATTCAAACAAAACAACGTGACAGAAAACCAACCGTCGGCCGCCGCCACAAACACGGCGACAATCAACAACAACACCGCTTACCGCTACCGCCGCCCACACCCGCCACCGACCCCCGCAATCCAACCACCACGGCACGCAAACAGCATCCCCACGGGCATACAGAAACGCCAGACAGACAGACACCCACACCAAACGCAACACGACAATCAAAACCTTCCCCGACGTGCTTTGATGGCCCTGAGAAGGGCCGTTTTGGGCCGCGCGTCTCTTGCGCGCCACTAGACGACGACGGGGGGTGGGGACGACGGAGTCAAGCGCCAAACCCTTCCTTTCTCCCATCTCTTTCTCCTCTACTCTACTTCTTCTTCTTGGGCGAAGCCTTCGCCTTAGACGGCGTCGTCGCCTTCTTCGGGCGCGGCGCCTTCGGCTTCTTCGTCGGAACCTTGGCGGCCTTCTTCGCCTTCGACGGCGACTTGGCCTTGGCCGGCTTGGCCGCAGCCGCCTTCTTCGCACCCGCGGGAGCGGCCGACGCCGCAGACGCCTTCTTGGCGGCGCCCGCCTTCCGACCGGTCGCCGCCTTCACGCCACCAGCCTTCTTTGCGCCGGCCGCACGGGCGCCCTTCTTCTCCTTGCTGGCCGGAGCGGCGCGCTTCTTCTTGGCACCGCCAGCACGAGCCTTGCCGCCCTCGGCCGCCCCCCCGCCGCCGGCGCCGGCAAGCTTGAACGAGCCGGACGCGCCCTTCCCCTTCGTCTGCACCAGCTCGCCCGCCACGACGGCCGACTTGAGGTACTTCTTGATAAACGGCGCCAGCTTCTCCGCGTCCAGCTTGTAGTGCGCGGCAATGTACTTCTTGATCGCCTGCAGCGACGACCCGCCGCGCTCCTTCAGACTCTTGATGGCGGCCGTCACCATCTCAGAGGTGCGCGGGTGCGCAGGCTTGGCGCGCGGCTTCTTCGCAGACGACGCAGACTTGGCCTTCTTCGTAGTGCCGGTGGCGGCGGGTGCCGCAGCAGTCTCGTTCGTAGCCGCCTGATCTGCCATTTCGACGACGCGCGTAACACACAGCGAGAGCGAGAGCGAGCGGGACGGCAGGCAGGCACGCAAGCACAGCACAGCAGCAGAGCAGAGAATCACAAGGCCCAGCCAGTGTCGCGGGCGGGCGCGGACGGCCGAGAGAGCGGCCGCCACTCTGCGCGCCGCCGCGCCGCGCCTCCCGCGCTTGCTACCGCCCAACGTCCGACAGCCTGTGCGGAGCAGCCCCAAACCTGCGCCACAACCGCCCGCGCCTTTCAAACCACCGAGGATGGGGCTACACACAGCCACACCACAGTCGCCAACCAGTCGCCACGGCAGCGCCGCAAACCACGGCCAAACTGCAGCTACCGCGCGCTACAGCCTGGGTCGGCCCGCCGAGAATCGCCGCCCCCGCCCAAATGCCGCCCCCACAGCCCCAGCCGACGACCCGCCACAATGGCCAAACCTTCGGCAAAACTCCCACACCGTCGCCGCGGCAGCCCGGCCAGCGCGGCCGGCGCCACAGCCACACAAGCCGAGGCGTGCGGCGATGACGGCCGTGCAAACGCGCCTCCGCCGCCCCATCGCCTTCCGTCGCCCTCCCGCCGTTTCCCGATCGGCCCGCAGCCGTCGGGCCACATCGCGCGCCGTCCTCCTCCTCTCGCCCGCCAACATTCACAGCCGTTTATCAACAATTGCCCGCCGCAAACGGACGCCGCCTGCGCAACAGGCGCCGCCGCCCCTCGCCGCTTCCGACCCAACCCCTCGACCGAGGCAAACCGCAATCCGAATCTACAGACCAACCCAATCTGCCGTCAGCACACACGACAGCCGACCTTACACGTTACGCGTTACACATTACGTTTACACGTCTAGGTTAGGTTAGGGTTAGGTGGACGTGGGTTAGGTTAAGGGGACTTGGGTTAGGTTAAGCGTCAAACTTAGGTTAAGCATTCAAACACGTCAGGCGTCAGAGGTTAGGTTAGGTTACACGTTAGGTTAAGGGGTCAGTGCTAGGTTAAAAAAAAGCGTTCAAACGTGAGGCGTCAGCCGGACAGCTTACCTTACGTAGACGTTAGGGGCTCACAGGCTGAGCTCACCTCGCCACACCACAGGTTAGGTTCGGTTCGCTCGGCTCAGCGTAAAGCGCCGAGGTCAGGGTTACGTTCGTTCACCTTCGGGCGCCACACTTTCGGTTGAAAGGTCGCGACGGGACGACGTCGGCAGGCACGCCGCAAACGAACAAAAACGTACAGACGACGTCGAAAACCGCCGACAGACGGGGGAGCAGCACGACCACGACCAGATACCGAGCGCGAACGAGACACACGCGAACCACCCCCACCGGCCAAAGGGCACCACACAACAACCCAGAGCACCACGTGTCGACACCAGAGCAACCCGCCGCTCACGCGACATGGCTGGCACCGAAGGGCAACCGCCCGCAACTGCGCTTTCCGCGCCGGCCCGGATGCACGTCGTGCTACAACAACACCACTACCGTACACAGCCGCTGTTCACAACATCACTATCATGCGCGCCCGCGGCTCGCCGCCGTCGCAGTCGCAGCCCCAACGCCAGCACTTTTGCACCACCATTCACACGCACCGCAACACAGCTCGCCGACACAGCCGAACAAAACAAACACCACACAACAACAGCAACAACGCCGCCGCCTCTACTTGTGCCGGCGACCCACCCCGCCGATGGCGCACCTTTCGCCAGCCGGCAATCGACACACACGCACCCACCCACCCCCCGGGGCCCAGTGCAAAAAAAAACACACAAAAACAAAAAAACCAAACAAAAACAAAACGACACGGGAAGCGCACACCGCCACTTCGCGCGCACGCCACCAACCAGTCGTCGTCTCAAAATAACAAACACAAAAAAAAAATAAACTAACAACTAGGGCAACACGAAACAAAAAACGCCTCGCACGAACCGCCCACAAAAAGGACAAGCACACGCACAGCCTCTGCTGACGACCACGACGCAGCGGCACGCTGCTCCTGTCCCGCGCCCCGCGCCCCACTCGAGTCACAACTCACGCGACACCGTCAACGACGGGCTCGCTTCCCGCAACCTACCACCTTTCCGCCACGACGCACAGCCCCAGCCCCACCCGACGACGCGCCCGTGGCAACGACTGCACTTTCACCACCGCCTCCCCCTTCCCCCCCAAAACACACACACACACACACACACACACACACACACAGCCAGCCAAAAACGCACTCGCGACCCACACATGCACACGCCAACCAGTCAACGTCGACAACCACACGCAAGGCTCGAAACGAAACCGGCGTCCTTCCACGTTGCCATCAAGCTACGCGACACAAGACACAAGGAACCAACACAACAGCCGGCCCCACTAATTCCCCACTCTCACGCCGCAAAAAGCACACCGAAACCGCCAAACGCACGCACATTCCCCTTCGCACTGACACCGACCGGCTCGCTACCACACACCTCTCGGCAGCCGTTTCACGCCAATTCGCCACACCGCCCACACAGTCGACAAGCGCCCGCCCTGTACGGCACACGCAACGACGCAGCGCAGCAAAGGGCGCCCGCAACACATACCTCTCCTCCCCCTCTCTCTCTCTCTCCGCCGCCCGACGCGCCAACCGCCACACCACACCGCCAGCCACTCGCAAATTGTGCACTGCCACCAGCCACACGTCCAACACGCCGCGCCGCCTCCGGCCACCCGCCAGGGGGCGCTCACGTCCGCGACAACAGCGCGGCCCGCCGGGCCGGGCCGGGCCGGGCCGAACCGAACCGAGCCGCCGCTGCTCTGCACTCGGCACGGCCACACCCTGCTGCAGACCGGGCTCGTCTCTCTGTACGCGTCTGCCTGCGCATCAACACAACACGACCTTTTTTTTTTCCTCTCTCTACCGCCATCCCTTCTTCTCGCGTTTTACTCGTTGTTGCAGCAGCGGCGCACACCTACACATCCACAGCCCCAGCCGAGCCGAGCCGGCCTCACCTCAGGGCCCGCCGCCAGCGTCTCCTCCTCGGGCACAGGTGCGGTGCTGTGGCCGCCCATCCAACCGCATTGCTGGCCGTCCAGCCGCCAGGCGTTCCCACTGCCGCGAGCCACGCCGCGCACCGACCCTGCTGCAGAAAACGAAGCATAGCCAGAGACCGACCGATACACAAAGCAAGCCGTCGCCTCGCCTCTTGTCCTTCCTGCCTTCCTTCCGCCCCCGCCCTTCTCACACCACCGCCTCTCCACTTTCGCCCCCCCCTCCTCCTTTTTTTTTTTTTTTTTTTTTGTTTTCTTCTTTCTTTCTTTCTTTGGCCCTCTCTCCTTCCCGCCATGGCGGTTACGGCACCGCCTGCAGCGGCAGATTTTGTGCGCCCACACGCCTACTCCTACCACCATTAACCTCGCCCTGCCCTGCCCATCAACGTCGCAGTCGAACCGACGCTTGCCAACACACTGCCGACGTTCCTTTCTCTTTTCGGCCTACGCCCATTACGCGCCGCCGCCACAGCACCTTCCCTTCCCACAACACACCGACGTCATCACACGCACCCAAAACAGGGGCCACGACCGTGTTCCTCGCCCACTCCCGTCCCGCACGGTACGCACATTCCCAACTATTACCGCGCACCCTCCCTTTCCAATCTGTGTGTCTCTGTGTCTGTGTCCTGTCCGCGCGTGACGCCTCTCAACATCCGCCGTCCCCCGTCCCGTTTTCGCCCCCATGCCGTCGTCGCGCCGCCTCCTCCCCGTCCACCGCCGCCCCTGTCCGCCCCGCACCACACCATACACCGCTGCTTGTCCCGGCCGTTGCCACCAAAGGCGCCGACCGCAAACGCGCCACGCCGCAGCCCCCGTGCGTCTCGCGCTCGCTTGCATCTCCGTGCCGACGCTGCCTCTCTTCCCGCTCGCACTCGACCTCGACAACACAGTCTTTGGCTCCGCCACTGCGTGTTCCGGTGGTACGCACGCTGCAACACGTATGTATTCATTACCAGAGCGATGGCGAGGCATGACAGCATCTCTGTCTGACCAGAGAGTTATTTATCGTTGCTAGTCGGCGCTTGGACCGCGCCAGACGACAGTAGTGGCACGCACCGGGTCGCCAGGAACAGTTGTTATATATATTGTAGCGCGAGTCGGGAGAGGTAGTAGTCGGTCGACAGTAGTAGCGGGTGGACGGTTGTACTGAGCGGGCGTCGGCGGCGTGCTCTGCTCGTCTCGCGACTCTGGTCACGGTTCGGGACGATGTATAGTATATTGTGTTATAATCAAAAGGTAGTGTGAAGCTGCATTTTGCGCAAATCTGATAACGTATGTTCATTGTACTTATTTTGTTCAACGACAAAAAGCCCCACTATTACTTTTTTCTAAAGTAACTTTTGTCTTTTAACGAAAAACATTCACTTTTTAAAGACTACTTCCTACGGCATTTCCCTCCAAGGAGTGCAATTAATTACCAGCCAGCACTCATTCATTGCACACAGCTGTGTAAGGGGTATCTACAATTGAGGAGCGGATACAAATGCAATTTTTTGTTTTGTTTTTTTTTTTTTTGTGCGTTGTAACCTCCCCGCAAAATTTAAAATAATGGACAATGTTATTTACGGATGCTAATGGACATTGCGCTAATTGTAACCTCGCCCACAATGAGAGGTATTGAAAATGGCAACAAAAATGTTAAATTCGCAATCTGACTCAAATATAAATTCTTCACAACATTTAAAAGTCCGTTCAGTGACAAGAAACTTCAATTAAACCGAAATATCGGTCTTTGGCCCTGTGCAAAACAATCAGAATTAAAGTCTTACCTCAGAATAAATGGATGTCACATTTCTGCTCTTGTTTGTTGCGCAGCGCTTGGAGGAACTGCATTGCAAATAATAATATTCTCTTTTTTTTTGTGATTTTAGTGAAATTTTTCTTCAAAGAAGTGGAATGAAATGTGAAGTGCAACGAACTCTTCAGTTCAATAAAAAATTAAATGTTTGAAAAATGCTTTTGAAATAAAAATTATTATTGGGGAACTTGTTGGAGAATAATTACAATAAATAAAATTGTTCATTATCTAATGATTATATTAATTAACAGTATACCTTATTCACCATCTTGACCAGTGTTGCCGACCGCCTACATCACACAACCGCACTCGGCTGCTACTACTGACCGACCGCTCTGCATGACGACTATTAGCGTACTGCACGCGACGACTACTGACAGAGTACAGCCCTCAACTAGACAGACCTACAGACTCGCAACGACCGACCGACTGACTGACTGACTGACTGAGAACCGCTCGCAACACTCGCGCGGTCCAGCGCAAACTCTCTGGTCACAGATGCTACAATGTCTCGCCATCGCTGCTATGTTACATACGTGTTTCAGTGTCTTTTTCATTGGGGTGACGATCTTTGGCTCTTTTTATTCTGAATACAGGGCCAAAGGTCAACGCTGCTGCCCTTATACAATTTATCAGGTTTCATTATGTCTGTTGCAATGTTACATACGGTTCATTCTTTCATTAATATTATCGTTGGGTTTGTTTTGTAGGGACGTTAACATTCTGGCACATTTCTATTATCATCGGACTCTCTGCTATTTGTGCAGGGAGGTTATACCTGGGTCCATTTCCATTTCCATTTACATTCTAATATTGATAGACTTTTTGTTTTCTTTTTTGTTTCTTGTTGTTTTTCCTTCTTTTTTTTGTTGTTTTTTTTTTTTGTTTGTTTTGTTTTTCCCGCTCTCACCACCACCGCCGCATCACGCCTCCCGTTTTCTTGGTTTCTTTTCTGTTCTTCAACTGCTTCAACATCACCGCGCCCCATTTCCACACCACAGCCATCAGCCTCCAAGACGGGCAGGCGCAGTGTGCCATTTCCGGCGCACAAGCACACCCGTACGGTACTCTCCTCGCCCCCACGCCACCAACAACACAGCGACCACGCGGCTGTCAGGCACGGCACGGCACGGCACGGCACCGGCGGAATGCGCCGCCCCCGCCCCTCCGCGCATCCGTCCGTCTCGCCACGTTCACTGACAGCCGCGTCTGCGGCTACACCACGACAACCACAACACAACACCGCTCCCCTCCCTGGCAACTCATTGTTTTTCTCCTCCTCTTTTGCACAAACCACAACGCCGAGCACAGGCGCAAGCCACCCACACCGCGCCCCTCCCCGTCCCGCCTTTCTTTGGCCGCCGCTCCTCGTTTGCCCCCTCCCATCTCCCGAAATGCCATGCCAGCAGCGTTACGCATGCCCCTCCCCTGTCCACACAACACTACCGCCAAACGAACAGCCTTCCGGGCCACATGCAGGGCACGCCCACCTCCAAACACTGCCAATTCACGGACGCACACACACACACACACTTTCTCGACACCTTTCTGTACGGAGGGTGCGTCATCTCGACCGTGACAGAGTGACGCCAACTATCGACGATCCATTTCCCCCCACTGGTGAAACATGTCCACTAACACCTACATACATCATTCAAGTACACAGACAATAGCATACACACAATGGGAGGGCACACGAACATGGACGGCACGGCACTGTCATACACTCTTCCTCAGAACCATATCAACAAACGTTACGTACATCCGGGAAAGCGAAAGCGAAAGCGAAAGCAAAAGCAAAAGCAAAAGCAAAGCCCAATGCAGCCGTCAAAGGTAACGTTCACCACGGCAGACACTTGCAGCCGCGCCGCCGTTAAACGCATTTCAGTGCGGCTCCAATACGCCTCCGACACGGGAACGTTCCGTTGCTCTACGAATGCGTTTCTCCCCTTTTTCCCTTCCTCTCTCTTTTGCCCCCCCTCCTTGCACTCTTGCCTCATTCCTCACGTTCTGCCCAGACATTCGACCGATCAAAGTCAACCTTTCGTCACCGTTCTCAGCGCGACGGTGTACAACAGTATGACGGGTGTGCCCAAGACTTCGGTTCAGTTGCGTGACGCCGGTCTATCGCGCCGATCGACAGTTACTCAGGGGGCGACGGATCGGACCACGTCACCGACACACAAAACACTTTCAAACAAACACATACATACCGGATGGACACAGACAAACACGTGTACAGACATTCGCCAAACAAACGACGACCGCCGCCGCCGCCGCCGCCGCCGCCGCCGCCGTCTAGCGTCGCGCTTACTGTACTGCACTGGACACGCGTGCATCTTGAATGACGACATCGGTGTGCGTGCGTCGTACGCAATCAGTCAGACACGGCTATCAAAAATCAGAGTCGAATGGTACATCATCGTGCGTGTCGCCGTACACGTACAGTACAATACAACAACAATGCGTCTTAATGGCACGTTCAATTTCAACGTCACTCACACACCTCCACGCTGCAGTTACGTCGCACCATTGTCAAACTCGGCGTACAGCAAAGGGAATAGTGGGCGGCAAAAAAAAACCAAACAAAAACATTTCACATTTCACCCTCGCCATGTATGATGTGCAAAAAACAAACCCGCAAACGGCCGTCGTTACGGTGACACAAAAGTCGCCGATCGCACTGTCCCCCCTCGCAGACAGGTAACACACACACACCACCACCAATGGGTCAAAACCACTCCAACGAGGCGTGCCACCATTCCACGCCACGGCGACCAACCTCGTGGCCGTCCCCCGCAACACGCTTTGACGCGCCCCCCCCCACCCACAATCAAAATGCACACATACATCACAGCCGTCCACACAAACAACAACAACAACAATTCCGCCCTTCCCGCAAAAGGCAAGTTGGTGGCCCTGAAAAGGGCCGTTTTGCCGCTCTCGCAACGGAGGAGCCTTCTCCATCCTTCCTTCCACTCCAGAGCCACCTCCTTACTTGGAGCTCGTGTACTTGGTCACCGCCTTCGTGCCCTCGCTCACGGCGTGCTTGGCCAGCTCGCCAGGCAGCAACAGCCGCACAGCGGTCTGGATCTCGCGGGACGTGATGGTCGAGCGCTTGTTGTAGTGCGCCAGGCGAGAAGCCTCGGCCGCAATGCGCTCGAAAATGTCGTTCACGAAGCTGTTCATGATGCTCATCGCCTTCGACGAGATGCCCGTGTCAGGGTGCACCTGCTTCAGCACCTTGTAGATGTAGATGGCATAGCTCTCCTTCCTCTTGCGCTTCTTCTTCTTGTCGCCCTTCGAAATGTTCTTCTGCGCCTTGCCAGCCTTCTTGGCGGCCTTCCCGCTAGTCTTGGGCGGCATCTCGAACGAACGTACGGCAGCAGCAACACCAGTAGCAAGCGCTCCGCTCTAGTCAGCGTCTCCCCACACAGTGGCACCCGCCGCCAGCCGCCGCCGCACCTTTACCAGCTCGCCCTGTTGCGGCCGCCGACCAATGGGGCGCGCGCGCAACCGGCCGCCGCACCCGAGCCCATAAAGCACCCCCACCCCGGCTGCGCCGGCACGCACTCCGCTGCTCGACTCGCTGCCGCTCGCACCGGTCGTTTTCGTTTCCGTTTCGTGTGCACCGTCGCTAGCCCATCGCCATGTCCGGACGCGGAAAGGGAGGCAAAGTCAAGGGCAAGTCAAAGTCCCGCTCAAGCAGGGCTGGGCTCCAGTTCCCGGTCGGCAGAATCCACCGCCTCCTGCGCAAGGGAAACTACGCAGAGCGCGTCGGCGCCGGGGCGCCCGTCTACCTCGCCGCCGTCATGGAGTACCTCGCGGCTGAGGTGCTCGAGCTGGCCGGAAACGCGGCCCGCGACAACAAGAAGACGCGCATCATCCCGCGCCACCTGCAGCTTGCCATCCGCAACGACGAGGAGCTCAACAAGCTCCTGTCGGGCGTCACCATCGCACAGGGTGGTGTCCTGCCCAACATCCAGGCCGTCCTGCTGCCAAAGAAGACCGAGAAGAAGGCCTAAAGGAGGCCAAGGCAATCGCAGCGCCGCGTGCTCCCCTGCACGCAACGCGCTTTGCCGGCTCGGCTCGGCCCGGCCCACAACAATCGGCCCTTTTCAGGGCCACCACACAAACCTACGTCCAAAGCAAAATTTCAGTCGTCCTCGCCGCACCTTGTTTTGTTTTAACTTTGCACTTTCACAGCACAGCCGCCGCCGGCGCACGTCCGCCATCTTGTCGTCCACACAGCCCGTGTGGCCCAACAAACACACACACACACACACACATTCATTTTGCACGGTCGCAGTCGCCTTCCAAACGACAACGGCAGCAATAATGACCATTGTTACAGGGAGGCGTGTCGACACACCGCCCTCCACTCCCGCGCGCAACGGCCGTCGACACGAACGAAACAGCTGATCCGGCCGCCTGTGCCCACACGCCTTGCCTCGGAAACCCCAACGCCGCCGCAAACACACAGAGCCAAACCACGCAAGCAAATAATCACCGCCTCTCGCACAACAACACACAGCCCGCCATCTCCGTCGCGATCGATACAACGACACACAATAACAAACACAAACGAAGCAGCTCCCACACACAGCCAGCCACATGACACGTTTCCTTTCCTTCTCCCCTCCCAGTCACATCACGTCGCTCAAACGGAAAGAAAGAAACAAACAAACAACACAGACTCTTTCGCACTTTTCAACTTCCGAACAGTGTGGTGGCCCTGAAAAGGGCCGTTTTCTAGTCTCTCCCACCCACAAGCACGGCCGCGGGAAGGCCAGCGCCCGCTGCGACGCAGCCTAACCGCCGAAACCGTACAGGGTGCGCCCCTGCCTCTTCAGGGCGTACACCACGTCCATGGCCGTCACAGTCTTGCGCTTGGCGTGCTCAGTGTACGTCACCGCGTCGCGGATCACGTTCTCCAGGAACACCTTCAGCACCCCGCGGGTCTCCTCGTAGATCAGACCAGAGATGCGCTTCACGCCGCCCCTGCGAGCCAGGCGGCGGATGGCGGGCTTCGTGATGCCCTGGATGTTGTCGCGCAACACCTTGCGGTGCCGCTTGGCGCCACCCTTGCCGAGCCCCTTTCCTCCCTTGCCGCGGCCTGTCATCCTTCCTTCCTCGGGCAAAGCAAAACGTGCACAAACAGCAGCTGCAGCGGCTGGCGAGTCGGCTACGGTCTGCGCCCAGCGCGCCCGCCGCCCCCCTATATAGACTCTGGCCCGCCCTCCCCCCACCACGCGCAACCGAGGGCATATAAGCGCAGACGAGCGAACATGGCTGGACGCAGGAGGGGCAGCAAGATTGCGGCCGCGCTGGAACTCCTGGTCGATGCGATCGGGACGGACGGCGGACGCAGTCGGCGCCACAAGAAGAAGAAGAGCACGGAGCAGCAATGCTTCAAGTGCCAGAGGATGGGGCACATCGCTAAAGTGTGCAGGGGCGCTTTTGCGTGTCTGAAGTGTGCCGAGGCACACGACACACGCAACTGCACCAAGCCCCGCGACGCGGCTGCCAAGTGCGTGAACTGCGGCGGTGCCCACGCCGCAAACTCGCGCAGCTGCGCTTACGTGCGGGGCTACAGAAACAAGATGGCCGCCCCACGCCCTGCCGAGGTACCTGGCGTCGAGACGGACGTCCCACCCCCCCGCTCCCGTGGGGATGGTGGACCATGCCGTCGCGAAGCCACCACGGACGACGCACTGACCGTCTTCCACACCGCCTTTGCGGCCGAAAGGGCCGCCATGAGGGAGGAACTCGTGGCTGTTCACCGCCAGCTGCAACAGCTGCGTGAGGAGCTGCGGGTCCTCAAGAAGACGTCTGCCACCAACGCCAGCTCCACTGCGAGTCGGCCAGTGGGGGTCGACGCCTCCACCCAGACGGAGCCACCTGCGCCGCCAGTTGATGAAACGGGCGTCGTAGTGGCTCCCATGGACATCGAGGTGGAGCTGCCTGCTCTCCCTCCCGACGGGGAGGTCGAGCCGCGGGCACACGACGAGGTGACGCACATGGAGACACCCACAGCTGCTGCGGCGGCGACAGAATGCCGGGTGCCCCCTTCGGAGCTCATCTCGGACGCTGTGCTCACGTTGTTCTCGAACAACGCCTGTCCAGCCACTCAACCCCATAGGACGAAGACCGCTTCTTCACAAGCCGAAGAAGCAGCAACAGACGAAGAGCTGCCCCTCCCGCTCCCAGACGAGCGGAGCGTGCAGCCCTTCCTCAAGAAGATCGCGGCGTCGCTGAAGGATGGGTCGTACCCTCACGGGGACAACCCATACCCCTTCACGCCGGCGCGCGCGAAGCCACCACTGCCTCACGTACCGTGCGATCTCACGCTCATGCGTGACATGTTGCGTGAGGCAGTAACGAAGAAGGAGCTGATTCGGCTCAATAGCCGCCCCATCTTCACCCCTTCGGACTGGCAACACCTCTGCCGGGTCACACAGAAGTGGGTGATGGAGGAGTGGCGCTCTGGCAGGCGTCAGCCTGCCCCAGAAGACATAGAGATAAACAACTACTTCGCTGGTCTAAAATCAGCGAGGTAGCCGAGGCACATTCCAACGAGAGGCCAAAAGAAGTACAACAACAGAGGAGTTAAGGAGGAACAGCAGCACTACTGCTCAGCCTCCACCATCTCCGGACTGAGGAGGTCCGTGATTTACTAGCGAGCGAGCGAGCGCGCGGGCCCGTTGTCAAGGCAGCACCGGACGCCGCGCCGCACCTAACCTCCACGCACGCCGCTCCGCTACCGCTATGGCCCGCACAAAGCAAACGGCCCGCAAGTCCACCGGCGGAAAGGCGCCGCGCAAACAGCTCGCCACCAAGGCGGCGAGGAAGAGCGCGCCCGCCACCGGAGGCGTCAAGAAGCCCCACCGCTACAGGCCGGGCACCGTCGCCCTGCGAGAAATCAGGCGCTACCAGAAGAGCACAGAGCTGCTCATCCGCAAGCTGCCATTCCAGCGCCTAGTGCGCGAGATCGCCCAGGACTTCAAGACCGACCTGCGCTTCCAGAGCTCCGCAGTCATGGCCCTGCAGGAGGCCAGCGAGGCCTACCTCGTCGGCCTCTTCGAAGACACCAACCTGTGCGCAATCCACGCCAAGCGCGTCACCATCATGCCCAAGGACATCCAGCTCGCGCGCCGCATCCGCGGCGAGCGCGCCTAAACCGCGCCGCGGCACCGCACCGCACAAACAAAAACGGCCCTTTTCAGGGCCACTAACATCTCTCCGTCGCGAGCAAACTTTGTCGGTCGCCTGCCTCTCGCCCCGCAACCCAAAAACAACAACCACCACTTCCCGTCCGTCCGCCACACCCGCTCACTCTGCCTGCCTGCTTAGCAGCGCGCAACAATCACACATCATCCCTCCCCGGCGCTCAAAGCGCACAATACCCAACGGCCGACGTCACACCGCACGGGTGGCTGGCCGGCCGGCCGCCGCTTTCGTTTCGAAAACACAAAAACAAACCCGCACTCCACTCCGACGGCCAACGGCCAGGCAGGCGCGCTCGCTCGCTCTACACGCCACCGAAATCCCCGCCGACTCCTTCCACATCTCAACGTGCCCCCCGTTGCAAAACATAACACACACACACACACACAAAGGAACAAAACAACAAAGACCAGACACGACTAGACAAGACAGACATCCGAGAAGAACGAACGCAGGCAAGCCAACCAACGTATTCAAACAAAACAACGTGACAGAAAACCAACCGTCGGCCGCCGCCACAAACACGGCGACAATCAACAACAACACCGCTTACCGCTACCGCCGCCCACACCCGCCACCGACCCCCGCAATCCAACCACCACGGCACGCAAACAGCATCCCCACGGGCATACAGAAACGCCAGACAGACAGACACCCACACCAAACGCAACACGACAATCAAAACCTTCCCCGACGTGCTTTGATGGCCCTGAGAAGGGCCGTTTTGGGCCGCGCGTCTCTTGCGCGCCACTAGACGACGACGGGGGGTGGGGACGACGGAGTCAAGCGCCAAACCCTTCCTTTCTCCCATCTCTTTCTCCTCTACTCTACTTCTTCTTCTTGGGCGAAGCCTTCGCCTTAGACGGCGTCGTCGCCTTCTTCGGGCGCGGCGCCTTCGGCTTCTTCGTCGGAACCTTGGCGGCCTTCTTCGCCTTCGACGGCGACTTGGCCTTGGCCGGCTTGGCCGCAGCCGCCTTCTTCGCACCCGCGGGAGCGGCCGACGCCGCAGACGCCTTCTTGGCGGCGCCCGCCTTCCGACCGGTCGCCGCCTTCACGCCACCAGCCTTCTTTGCGCCGGCCGCACGGGCGCCCTTCTTCTCCTTGCTGGCCGGAGCGGCGCGCTTCTTCTTGGCACCGCCAGCACGAGCCTTGCCGCCCTCGGCCGCCCCCCCGCCGCCGGCGCCGGCAAGCTTGAACGAGCCGGACGCGCCCTTCCCCTTCGTCTGCACCAGCTCGCCCGCCACGACGGCCGACTTGAGGTACTTCTTGATAAACGGCGCCAGCTTCTCCGCGTCCAGCTTGTAGTGCGCGGCAATGTACTTCTTGATCGCCTGCAGCGACGACCCGCCGCGCTCCTTCAGACTCTTGATGGCGGCCGTCACCATCTCAGAGGTGCGCGGGTGCGCAGGCTTGGCGCGCGGCTTCTTCGCAGACGACGCAGACTTGGCCTTCTTCGTAGTGCCGGTGGCGGCGGGTGCCGCAGCAGTCTCGTTCGTAGCCGCCTGATCTGCCATTTCGACGACGCGCGTAACACACAGCGAGAGCGAGAGCGAGCGGGACGGCAGGCAGGCACGCAAGCACAGCACAGCAGCAGAGCAGAGAATCACAAGGCCCAGCCAGTGTCGCGGGCGGGCGCGGACGGCCGAGAGAGCGGCCGCCACTCTGCGCGCCGCCGCGCCGCGCCTCCCGCGCTTGCTACCGCCCAACGTCCGACAGCCTGTGCGGAGCAGCCCCAAACCTGCGCCACAACCGCCCGCGCCTTTCAAACCACCGAGGATGGGGCTACACACAGCCACACCACAGTCGCCAACCAGTCGCCACGGCAGCGCCGCAAACCACGGCCAAACTGCAGCTACCGCGCGCTACAGCCTGGGTCGGCCCGCCGAGAATCGCCGCCCCCGCCCAAATGCCGCCCCCACAGCCCCAGCCGACGACCCGCCACAATGGCCAAACCTTCGGCAAAACTCCCACACCGTCGCCGCGGCAGCCCGGCCAGCGCGGCCGGCGCCACAGCCACACAAGCCGAGGCGTGCGGCGATGACGGCCGTGCAAACGCGCCTCCGCCGCCCCATCGCCTTCCGTCGCCCTCCCGCCGTTTCCCGATCGGCCCGCAGCCGTCGGGCCACATCGCGCGCCGTCCTCCTCCTCTCGCCCGCCAACATTCACAGCCGTTTATCAACAATTGCCCGCCGCAAACGGACGCCGCCTGCGCAACAGGCGCCGCCGCCCCTCGCCGCTTCCGACCCAACCCCTCGACCGAGGCAAACCGCAATCCGAATCTACAGACCAACCCAATCTGCCGTCAGCACACACGACAGCCGACCTTACACGTTACGCGTTACACATTACGTTTACACGTCTAGGTTAGGTTAGGGTTAGGTGGACGTGGGTTAGGTTAAGGGGACTTGGGTTAGGTTAAGCGTCAAACTTAGGTTAAGCATTCAAACACGTCAGGCGTCAGAGGTTAGGTTAGGTTACACGTTAGGTTAAGGGGTCAGTGCTAGGTTAAAAAAAAGCGTTCAAACGTGAGGCGTCAGCCGGACAGCTTACCTTACGTAGACGTTAGGGGCTCACAGGCTGAGCTCACCTCGCCACACCACAGGTTAGGTTCGGTTCGCTCGGCTCAGCGTAAAGCGCCGAGGTCAGGGTTACGTTCGTTCACCTTCGGGCGCCACACTTTCGGTTGAAAGGTCGCGACGGGACGACGTCGGCAGGCACGCCGCAAACGAACAAAAACGTACAGACGACGTCGAAAACCGCCGACAGACGGGGGAGCAGCACGACCACGACCAGATACCGAGCGCGAACGAGACACACGCGAACCACCCCCACCGGCCAAAGGGCACCACACAACAACCCAGAGCACCACGTGTCGACACCAGAGCAACCCGCCGCTCACGCGACATGGCTGGCACCGAAGGGCAACCGCCCGCAACTGCGCTTTCCGCGCCGGCCCGGATGCACGTCGTGCTACAACAACACCACTACCGTACACAGCCGCTGTTCACAACATCACTATCATGCGCGCCCGCGGCTCGCCGCCGTCGCAGTCGCAGCCCCAACGCCAGCACTTTTGCACCACCATTCACACGCACCGCAACACAGCTCGCCGACACAGCCGAACAAAACAAACACCACACAACAACAGCAACAACGCCGCCGCCTCTACTTGTGCCGGCGACCCACCCCGCCGATGGCGCACCTTTCGCCAGCCGGCAATCGACACACACGCACCCACCCACCCCCCGGGGCCCAGTGCAAAAAAAAACACACAAAAACAAAAAAACCAAACAAAAACAAAACGACACGGGAAGCGCACACCGCCACTTCGCGCGCACGCCACCAACCAGTCGTCGTCTCAAAATAACAAACACAAAAAAAAAATAAACTAACAACTAGGGCAACACGAAACAAAAAACGCCTCGCACGAACCGCCCACAAAAAGGACAAGCACACGCACAGCCTCTGCTGACGACCACGACGCAGCGGCACGCTGCTCCTGTCCCGCGCCCCGCGCCCCACTCGAGTCACAACTCACGCGACACCGTCAACGACGGGCTCGCTTCCCGCAACCTACCACCTTTCCGCCACGACGCACAGCCCCAGCCCCACCCGACGACGCGCCCGTGGCAACGACTGCACTTTCACCACCGCCTCCCCCTTCCCCCCCAAAACACACACACACACACACACACACACACACAGCCAGCCAAAAACGCACTCGCGACCCACACATGCACACGCCAACCAGTCAACGTCGACAACCACACGCAAGGCTCGAAACGAAACCGGCGTCCTTCCACGTTGCCATCAAGCTACGCGACACAAGACACAAGGAACCAACACAACAGCCGGCCCCACTAATTCCCCACTCTCACGCCGCAAAAAGCACACCGAAACCGCCAAACGCACGCACATTCCCCTTCGCACTGACACCGACCGGCTCGCTACCACACACCTCTCGGCAGCCGTTTCACGCCAATTCGCCACACCGCCCACACAGTCGACAAGCGCCCGCCCTGTACGGCACACGCAACGACGCAGCGCAGCAAAGGGCGCCCGCAACACATACCTCTCCTCCCCCTCTCTCTCTCTCTCCGCCGCCCGACGCGCCAACCGCCACACCACACCGCCAGCCACTCGCAAATTGTGCACTGCCACCAGCCACACGTCCAACACGCCGCGCCGCCTCCGGCCACCCGCCAGGGGGCGCTCACGTCCGCGACAACAGCGCGGCCCGCCGGGCCGGGCCGGGCCGGGCCGAACCGAACCGAGCCGCCGCTGCTCTGCACTCGGCACGGCCACACCCTGCTGCAGACCGGGCTCGTCTCTCTGTACGCGTCTGCCTGCGCATCAACACAACACGACCTTTTTTTTTTCCTCTCTCTACCGCCATCCCTTCTTCTCGCGTTTTACTCGTTGTTGCAGCAGCGGCGCACACCTACACATCCACAGCCCCAGCCGAGCCGAGCCGGCCTCACCTCAGGGCCCGCCGCCAGCGTCTCCTCCTCGGGCACAGGTGCGGTGCTGTGGCCGCCCATCCAACCGCATTGCTGGCCGTCCAGCCGCCAGGCGTTCCCACTGCCGCGAGCCACGCCGCGCACCGACCCTGCTGCAGAAAACGAAGCATAGCCAGAGACCGACCGATACACAAAGCAAGCCGTCGCCTCGCCTCTTGTCCTTCCTGCCTTCCTTCCGCCCCCGCCCTTCTCACACCACCGCCTCTCCACTTTCGCCCCCCCCTCCTCCTTTTTTTTTTTTTTTTGTTTTCTTCTTTCTTTCTTTCTTTCTTTCTTTGGCCCTCTCTCCTTCCCGCCATGGCGGTTACGGCACCGCCTGCAGCGGCAGATTTTGTGCGCCCACACGCCTACTCCTACCACCATTAACCTCGCCCTGCCCTGCCCATCAACGTCGCAGTCGAACCGACGCTTGCCAACACACTGCCGACGTTCCTTTCTCTTTTCGGCCTACGCCCATTACGCGCCGCCGCCACAGCACCTTCCCTTCCCACAACACACCGACGTCATCACACGCACCCAAAACAGGGGCCACGACCGTGTTCCTCGCCCACTCCCGTCCCGCACGGTACGCACATTCCCAACTATTACCGCGCACCCTCCCTTTCCAATCTGTGTGTCTCTGTGTCTGTGTCCTGTCCGCGCGTGACGCCTCTCAACATCCGCCGTCCCCCGTCCCGTTTTCGCCCCCATGCCGTCGTCGCGCCGCCTCCTCCCCGTCCACCGCCGCCCCTGTCCGCCCCGCACCACACCATACACCGCTGCTTGTCCCGGCCGTTGCCACCAAAGGCGCCGACCGCAAACGCGCCACGCCGCAGCCCCCGTGCGTCTCGCGCTCGCTTGCATCTCCGTGCCGACGCTGCCTCTCTTCCCGCTCGCACTCGACCTCGACAACACAGTCTTTGGCTCCGCCACTGCGTGTTCCGGTGGTACGCACGCTGCAACACGTATGTATTCATTACCAGAGCGATGGCGAGGCATGACAGCATCTCTGTCTGACCAGAGAGTTATTTATCGTTGCTAGTCGGCGCTTGGACCGCGCCAGACGACAGTAGTGGCACGCACCGGGTCGCCAGGAACAGTTGTTATATATATTGTAGCGCGAGTCGGGAGAGGTAGTAGTCGGTCGACAGTAGTAGCGGGTGGACGGTTGTACTGAGCGGGCGTCGGCGGCGTGCTCTGCTCGTCTCGCGACTCTGGTCACGGTTCGGGACGATGTATAGTATATTGTGTTATAATCAAAAGGTAGTGTGAAGCTGCATTTTGCGCAAATCTGATAACGTATGTTCATTGTACTTATTTTGTTCAACGACAAAAAGCCCCACTATTACTTTTTTCTAAAGTAACTTTTGTCTTTTAACGAAAAACATTCACTTTTTAAAGACTACTTCCTATGGCATTTCCCTCCAAGGAGTGCAATTAATTACCAGCCAGCACTCATTCATTGCACACAGCTGTGTAAGGGGTATCTACAATTGAGGAGCGGATACAAATGCAATTTTTTGTTTTGTTTTTTTTTTTTTGTGCGTTGTAACCTCCCCGCAAAATTTAAAATAATGGACAATGTTATTTACGGATGCTAATGGACATT
The DNA here is from genome assembly GCF_021461385.2 of Schistocerca piceifrons. NCBI lineage: Eukaryota > Metazoa > Arthropoda > Insecta > Orthoptera > Acrididae > Schistocerca > Schistocerca piceifrons. The sequence goes on from NW_025728652.1 coordinate 1,113,919, forward strand.
GCGCTAATTGTAACCTCGCCCACAATGAGAGGTATTGAAAATGGCAACAAAAATGTTAAATTCGCAATCTGACTCAAATATAAATTCTTCACAACATTTAAAAGTCCGTTCAGTGACAAGAAACTTCAATTAAACCGAAATATCGGTCTTTGGCCCTGTGCAAAACAATCAGAATTAAAGTCTTACCTCAGAATAAATGGATGTCACATTTCTGCTCTTGTTTGTTGCGCAGCGCTTGGAGGAACTGCATTGCAAATAATAATATTCTCTTTTTTTTGTGATTTTAGTGAAATTTTTCTTCAAAGAAGTGGAATGAAATGTGAAGTGCAACGAACTCTTCAGTTCAATAAAAAATTAAATGTTTGAAAAATGCTTTTGAAATAAAAATTATTATTGGGGAACTTGTTGGAGAATAATTACAATAAATAAAATTGTTCATTATCTAATGATTATATTAATTAACAGTATACCTTATTCACCATCTTGACCAGTGTTGCCGACCGCCTACATCACACAACCGCACTCGGCTGCTACTACTGACCGACCGCTCTGCATGACGACTATTAGCGTACTGCACGCGACGACTACTGACAGAGTACAGCCCTCAACTAGACAGACCTACAGACTCGCAACGACCGACCGACTGACTGACTGACTGACTGAGAACCGCTCGCAACACTCGCGCGGTCCAGCGCAAACTCTCTGGTCACAGATGCTACAATGTCTCGCCATCGCTGCTATGTTACATACGTGTTTCAGTGTCTTTTTCATTGGGGTGACGATCTTTGGCTCTTTTTATTCTGAATACAGGGCCAAAGGTCAACGCTGCTGCCCTTATACAATTTATCAGGTTTCATTATGTCTGTTGCAATGTTACATACGGTTCATTCTTTCATTAATATTATCGTTGGGTTTGTTTTGTAGGGACGTTAACATTCTGGCACATTTCTATTATCATCGGACTCTCTGCTATTTGTGCAGGGAGGTTATACCTGGGTCCATTTCCATTTCCATTTACATTCTAATATTGATAGACTTTTTGTTTTCTTTTTTGTTTCTTGTTGTTTTTCCTTCTTTTTTTTGTTGTTTTTTTTTTTGTTTGTTTTGTTTTTCCCGCTCTCACCACCACCGCCGCATCACGCCTCCCGTTTTCTTGGTTTCTTTTCTGTTCTTCAACTGCTTCAACATCACCGCGCCCCATTTCCACACCACAGCCATCAGCCTCCAAGACGGGCAGGCGCAGTGTGCCATTTCCGGCGCACAAGCACACCCGTACGGTACTCTCCTCGCCCCCACGCCACCAACAACACAGCGACCACGCGGCTGTCAGGCACGGCACGGCACGGCACGGCACCGGCGAAATGCGCCGCCCCCGCCCCTCCGCGCATCCGTCCGTCTCGCCACGTTCACTGACAGCCGCGTCTGCGGCTACACCACGACAACCACAACACAACACCGCTCCCCTCCCTGGCAACTCATTGTTTTTCTCCTCCTCTTTTGCACAAACCACAACGCCGAGCACAGGCGCAAGCCACCCACACCGCGCCCCTCCCCGTCCCGCCTTTCTTTGGCCGCCGCTCCTCGTTTGCCCCCTCCCATCTCCCGAAATGCCATGCCAGCAGCGTTACGCATGCCCCTCCCCTGTCCACACAACACTACCGCCAAACGAACAGCCTTCCGGGCCACATGCAGGGCACGCCCACCTCCAAACACTGCCAATTCACGGACGCACACACACACACACACTTTCTCGACACCTTTCTGTACGGAGGGTGCGTCATCTCGACCGTGACAGAGTGACGCCAACTATCGACGATCCATTTCCCCCCACTGGTGAAACATGTCCACTAACACCTACATACATCATTCAAGTACACAGACAATAGCATACACACAATGGGAGGGCACACGAACATGGACGGCACGGCACTGTCATACACTCTTCCTCAGAACCATATCAACAAACGTTACGTACATCCGGGAAAGCGAAAGCGAAAGCGAAAGCAAAAGCAAAAGCAAAGCCCAATGCAGCCGTCAAAGGTAACGTTCACCACGGCAGACACTTGCAGCCGCGCCGCCGTTAAACGCATTTCAGTGCGGCTCCAATACGCCTCCGACACGGGAACGTTCCGTTGCTCTACGAATGCGTTTCTCCCCTTTTTCCCTTCCTCTCTCTTTTGCCCCCCCTCCTTGCACTCTTGCCTCATTCCTCACGTTCTGCCCAGACATTCGACCGATCAAAGTCAACCTTTCGTCACCGTTCTCAGCGCGACGGTGTACAACAGTATGACGGGTGTGCCCAAGACTTCGGTTCAGTTGCGTGACGCCGGTCTATCGCGCCGATCGACAGTTACTCAGGGGGCGACGGATCGGACCACGTCACCGACACACAAAACACTTTCAAACAAACACATACATACCGGATGGACACAGACAAACACGTGTACAGACATTCGCCAAACAAACGACGACCGCCGCCGCCGCCGCCGCCGCCGTCTAGCGTCGCGCTTACTGTACTGCACTGGACACGCGTGCATCTTGAATGACGACATCGGTGTGCGTGCGTCGTACGCAATCAGTCAGACACGGCTATCAAAAATCAGAGTCGAATGGTACATCATCGTGCGTGTCGCCGTACACGTACAGTACAATACAACAACAATGCGTCTTAATGGCACGTTCAATTTCAACGTCACTCACACACCTCCACGCTGCAGTTACGTCGCACCATTGTCAAACTCGGCGTACAGCAAAGGGAATAGTGGGCGGCAAAAAAAAAACCAAACAAAAACATTTCACATTTCACCCTCGCCATGTATGATGTGCAAAAAACAAACCCGCAAACGGCCGTCGTTACGGTGACACAAAAGTCGCCGATCGCACTGTCCCCCCTCGCAGACAGGTAACACACACACACCACCACCAATGGGTCAAAACCACTCCAACGAGGCGTGCCACCATTCCACGCCACGGCGACCAACCTCGTGGCCGTCCCCCGCAACACGCTTTGACGCGCCCCCCCCCACCCACAATCAAAATGCACACATACATCACAGCCGTCCACACAAACAACAACAACAACAATTCCGCCCTTCCCGCAAAAGGCAAGTTGGTGGCCCTGAAAAGGGCCGTTTTGCCGCTCTCGCAACGGAGGAGCCTTCTCCATCCTTCCTTCCACTCCAGAGCCACCTCCTTACTTGGAGCTCGTGTACTTGGTCACCGCCTTCGTGCCCTCGCTCACGGCGTGCTTGGCCAGCTCGCCAGGCAGCAACAGCCGCACAGCGGTCTGGATCTCGCGGGACGTGATGGTCGAGCGCTTGTTGTAGTGCGCCAGGCGAGAAGCCTCGGCCGCAATGCGCTCGAAAATGTCGTTCACGAAGCTGTTCATGATGCTCATCGCCTTCGACGAGATGCCCGTGTCAGGGTGCACCTGCTTCAGCACCTTGTAGATGTAGATGGCATAGCTCTCCTTCCTCTTGCGCTTCTTCTTCTTGTCGCCCTTCGAAATGTTCTTCTGCGCCTTGCCAGCCTTCTTGGCGGCCTTCCCGCTAGTCTTGGGCGGCATCTCGAACGAACGTACGGCAGCAGCAACACCAGTAGCAAGCGCTCCGCTCTAGTCAGCGTCTCCCCACACAGTGGCACCCGCCGCCAGCCGCCGCCGCACCTTTACCAGCTCGCCCTGTTGCGGCCGCCGACCAATGGGGCGCGCGCGCAACCGGCCGCCGCACCCGAGCCCATAAAGCACCCCCACCCCGGCTGCGCCGGCACGCACTCCGCTGCTCGACTCGCTGCCGCTCGCACCGGTCGTTTTCGTTTCCGTTTCGTGTGCACCGTCGCTAGCCCATCGCCATGTCCGGACGCGGAAAGGGAGGCAAAGTCAAGGGCAAGTCAAAGTCCCGCTCAAGCAGGGCTGGGCTCCAGTTCCCGGTCGGCAGAATCCACCGCCTCCTGCGCAAGGGAAACTACGCAGAGCGCGTCGGCGCCGGGGCGCCCGTCTACCTCGCCGCCGTCATGGAGTACCTCGCGGCTGAGGTGCTCGAGCTGGCCGGAAACGCGGCCCGCGACAACAAGAAGACGCGCATCATCCCGCGCCACCTGCAGCTTGCCATCCGCAACGACGAGGAGCTCAACAAGCTCCTGTCGGGCGTCACCATCGCACAGGGTGGTGTCCTGCCCAACATCCAGGCCGTCCTGCTGCCAAAGAAGACCGAGAAGAAGGCCTAAAGGAGGCCAAGGCAATCGCAGCGCCGCGTGCTCCCCTGCACGCAACGCGCTTTGCCGGCTCGGCTCGGCCCGGCCCACAACAATCGGCCCTTTTCAGGGCCACCACACAAACCTACGTCCAAAGCAAAATTTCAGTCGTCCTCGCCGCACCTTGTTTTGTTTTAACTTTGCACTTTCACAGCACAGCCGCCGCCGGCGCACGTCCGCCATCTTGTCGTCCACACAGCCCGTGTGGCCCAACAAACACACACACACACACATTCATTTTGCACGGTCGCAGTCGCCTTCCAAACGACAACGGCAGCAATAATGACCATTGTTACAGGGAGGCGTGTCGACACACCGCCCTCCACTCCCGCGCGCAACGGCCGTCGACACGAACGAAACAGCTGATCCGGCCGCCTGTGCCCACACGCCTTGCCTCGGAAACCCCAACGCCGCCGCAAACACACAGAGCCAAACCACGCAAGCAAATAATCACCGCCTCTCGCACAACAACACACAGCCCGCCATCTCCGTCGCGATCGATACAACGACACACAATAACAAACACAAACGAAGCAGCTCCCACACACAGCCAGCCACATGACACGTTTCCTTTCCTTCTCCCCTCCCAGTCACATCACGTCGCTCAAACGGAAAGAAAGAAACAAACAAACAACACAGACTCTTTCGCACTTTTCAACTTCCGAACAGTGTGGTGGCCCTGAAAAGGGCCGTTTTCTAGTCTCTCCCACCCACAAGCACGGCCGCGGGAAGGCCAGCGCCCGCTGCGACGCAGCCTAACCGCCGAAACCGTACAGGGTGCGCCCCTGCCTCTTCAGGGCGTACACCACGTCCATGGCCGTCACAGTCTTGCGCTTGGCGTGCTCAGTGTACGTCACCGCGTCGCGGATCACGTTCTCCAGGAACACCTTCAGCACCCCGCGGGTCTCCTCGTAGATCAGACCAGAGATGCGCTTCACGCCGCCCCTGCGAGCCAGGCGGCGGATGGCGGGCTTCGTGATGCCCTGGATGTTGTCGCGCAACACCTTGCGGTGCCGCTTGGCGCCACCCTTGCCGAGCCCCTTTCCTCCCTTGCCGCGGCCTGTCATCCTTCCTTCCTCGGGCAAAGCAAAACGTGCACAAACAGCAGCTGCAGCGGCTGGCGAGTCGGCTACGGTCTGCGCCCAGCGCGCCCGCCGCCCCCCTATATAGACTCTGGCCCGCCCTCCCCCCACCACGCGCAACCGAGGGCATATAAGCGCAGCACGGAGGCGCGCGGGCCCGTTGTCAAGGCAGCACCGGACGCCGCGCCGCACCTAACCTCCACGCACGCCGCTCCGCTACCGCTATGGCCCGCACAAAGCAAACGGCCCGCAAGTCCACCGGCGGAAAGGCGCCGCGCAAACAGCTCGCCACCAAGGCGGCGAGGAAGAGCGCGCCCGCCACCGGAGGCGTCAAGAAGCCCCACCGCTACAGGCCGGGCACCGTCGCCCTGCGAGAAATCAGGCGCTACCAGAAGAGCACAGAGCTGCTCATCCGCAAGCTGCCATTCCAGCGCCTAGTGCGCGAGATCGCCCAGGACTTCAAGACCGACCTGCGCTTCCAGAGCTCCGCAGTCATGGCCCTGCAGGAGGCCAGCGAGGCCTACCTCGTCGGCCTCTTCGAAGACACCAACCTGTGCGCAATCCACGCCAAGCGCGTCACCATCATGCCCAAGGACATCCAGCTCGCGCGCCGCATCCGCGGCGAGCGCGCCTAAACCGCGCCGCGGCACCGCACCGCACAAACAAAAACGGCCCTTTTCAGGGCCACTAACATCTCTCCGTCGCGAGCAAACTTTGTCGGTCGCCTGCCTCTCGCCCCGCAACCCAAAAACAACAACCACCACTTCCCGTCCGTCCGCCACACCCGCTCACTCTGCCTGCCTGCTTAGCAGCGCGCAACAATCACACATCATCCCTCCCCGGCGCTCAAAGCGCACAATACCCAACGGCCGACGTCACACCGCACGGGTGGCTGGCCGGCCGGCCGCCGCTTTCGTTTCGAAAACACAAAAACAAACCCGCACTCCACTCCGACGGCCAACGGCCAGGCAGGCGCGCTCGCTCGCTCTACACGCCACCGAAATCCCCGCCGACTCCTTCCACATCTCAACGTGCCCCCCGTTGCAAAACATAACACACACACACACACACAAAGGAACAAAACAACAAAGACCAGACACGACTAGACAAGACAGACATCCGAGAAGAACGAACGCAGGCAAGCCAACCAACGTATTCAAACAAAACAACGTGACAGAAAACCAACCGTCGGCCGCCGCCACAAACACGGCGACAATCAACAACAACACCGCTTACCGCTACCGCCGCCCACACCCGCCACCGACCCCCGCAATCCAACCACCACGGCACGCAAACAGCATCCCCACGGGCATACAGAAACGCCAGACAGACAGACACCCACACCAAACGCAACACGACAATCAAAACCTTCCCCGACGTGCTTTGATGGCCCTGAGAAGGGCCGTTTTGGGCCGCGCGTCTCTTGCGCGCCACTAGACGACGACGGGGGGTGGGGACGACGGAGTCAAGCGCCAAACCCTTCCTTTCTCCCATCTCTTTCTCCTCTACTCTACTTCTTCTTCTTGGGCGAAGCCTTCGCCTTAGACGGCGTCGTCGCCTTCTTCGGGCGCGGCGCCTTCGGCTTCTTCGTCGGAACCTTGGCGGCCTTCTTCGCCTTCGACGGCGACTTGGCCTTGGCCGGCTTGGCCGCAGCCGCCTTCTTCGCACCCGCGGGAGCGGCCGACGCCGCAGACGCCTTCTTGGCGGCGCCCGCCTTCCGACCGGTCGCCGCCTTCACGCCACCAGCCTTCTTTGCGCCGGCCGCACGGGCGCCCTTCTTCTCCTTGCTGGCCGGAGCGGCGCGCTTCTTCTTGGCACCGCCAGCACGAGCCTTGCCGCCCTCGGCCGCCCCCCCGCCGCCGGCGCCGGCAAGCTTGAACGAGCCGGACGCGCCCTTCCCCTTCGTCTGCACCAGCTCGCCCGCCACGACGGCCGACTTGAGGTACTTCTTGATAAACGGCGCCAGCTTCTCCGCGTCCAGCTTGTAGTGCGCGGCAATGTACTTCTTGATCGCCTGCAGCGACGACCCGCCGCGCTCCTTCAGACTCTTGATGGCGGCCGTCACCATCTCAGAGGTGCGCGGGTGCGCAGGCTTGGCGCGCGGCTTCTTCGCAGACGACGCAGACTTGGCCTTCTTCGTAGTGCCGGTGGCGGCGGGTGCCGCAGCAGTCTCGTTCGTAGCCGCCTGATCTGCCATTTCGACGACGCGCGTAACACACAGCGAGAGCGAGAGCGAGCGGGACGGCAGGCAGGCACGCAAGCACAGCACAGCAGCAGAGCAGAGAATCACAAGGCCCAGCCAGTGTCGCGGGCGGGCGCGGACGGCCGAGAGAGCGGCCGCCACTCTGCGCGCCGCCGCGCCGCGCCTCCCGCGCTTGCTACCGCCCAACGTCCGACAGCCTGTGCGGAGCAGCCCCAAACCTGCGCCACAACCGCCCGCGCCTTTCAAACCACCGAGGATGGGGCTACACACAGCCACACCACAGTCGCCAACCAGTCGCCACGGCAGCGCCGCAAACCACGGCCAAACTGCAGCTACCGCGCGCTACAGCCTGGGTCGGCCCGCCGAGAATCGCCGCCCCCGCCCAAATGCCGCCCCCACAGCCCCAGCCGACGACCCGCCACAATGGCCAAACCTTCGGCAAAACTCCCACACCGTCGCCGCGGCAGCCCGGCCAGCGCGGCCGGCGCCACAGCCACACAAGCCGAGGCGTGCGGCGATGACGGCCGTGCAAACGCGCCTCCGCCGCCCCATCGCCTTCCGTCGCCCTCCCGCCGTTTCCCGATCGGCCCGCAGCCGTCGGGCCACATCGCGCGCCGTCCTCCTCCTCTCGCCCGCCAACATTCACAGCCGTTTATCAACAATTGCCCGCCGCAAACGGACGCCGCCTGCGCAACAGGCGCCGCCGCCCCTCGCCGCTTCCGACCCAACCCCTCGACCGAGGCAAACCGCAATCCGAATCTACAGACCAACCCAATCTGCCGTCAGCACACACGACAGCCGACCTTACACGTTACGCGTTACACATTACGTTTACACGTCTAGGTTAGGTTAGGGTTAGGTGGACGTGGGTTAGGTTAAGGGGACTTGGGTTAGGTTAAGCGTCAAACTTAGGTTAAGCATTCAAACACGTCAGGCGTCAGAGGTTAGGTTAGGTTACACGTTAGGTTAAGGGGTCAGTGCTAGGTTAAAAAAAAGCGTTCAAACGTGAGGCGTCAGCCGGACAGCTTACCTTACGTAGACGTTAGGGGCTCACAGGCTGAGCTCACCTCGCCACACCACAGGTTAGGTTCGGTTCGCTCGGCTCAGCGTAAAGCGCCGAGGTCAGGGTTACGTTCGTTCACCTTCGGGCGCCACACTTTCGGTTGAAAGGTCGCGACGGGACGACGTCGGCAGGCACGCCGCAAACGAACAAAAACGTACAGACGACGTCGAAAACCGCCGACAGACGGGGGAGCAGCACGACCACGACCAGATACCGAGCGCGAACGAGACACACGCGAACCACCCCCACCGGCCAAAGGGCACCACACAACAACCCAGAGCACCACGTGTCGACACCAGAGCAACCCGCCGCTCACGCGACATGGCTGGCACCGAAGGGCAACCGCCCGCAACTGCGCTTTCCGCGCTGGCCCGGATGCACGTCGTGCTACAACAACACCACTACCGTACACAGCCGCTGTTCACAACATCACTATCATGCGCGCCCGCGGCTCGCCGCCGTCGCAGTCGCAGCCCCAACGCCAGCACTTTTGCACCACCATTCACACGCACCGCAACACAGCTCGCCGACACAGCCGAACAAAACAAACACCACACAACAACAGCAACAACGCCGCCGCCTCTACTTGTGCCGGCGACCCACCCCGCCGATGGCGCACCTTTCGCCAGCCGGCAATCGACACACACGCACCCACCCACCCCCCGGGGCCCAGTGCAAAAAAAAACACACAAAAACAAAAAAACCAAACAAAAACAAAACGACACGGGAAGCGCACACCGCCACTTCGCGCGCACGCCACCAACCAGTCGTCGTCTCAAAATAACAAACACAAAAAAAAAAATAAACTAACAACTAGGGCAACACGAAACAAAAAACGCCTCGCACGAACCGCCCACAAAAAGGACAAGCACACGCACAGCCTCTGCTGACGACCACGACGCAGCGGCACGCTGCTCCTGTCCCGCGCCCCGCGCCCCACTCGAGTCACAACTCACGCGACACCGTCAACGACGGGCTCGCTTCCCGCAACCTACCACCTTTCCGCCACGACGCACAGCCCCAGCCCCACCCGACGACGCGCCCGTGGCAACGACTGCACTTTCACCACCGCCTCCCCCTTCCCCCCCAAAACACACACACACACACACACACACACACACAGCCAGCCAAAAACGCACTCGCGACCCACACATGCACACGCCAACCAGTCAACGTCGACAACCACACGCAAGGCTCGAAACGAAACCGGCGTCCTTCCACGTTGCCATCAAGCTACGCGACACAAGACACAAGGAACCAACACAACAGCCGGCCCCACTAATTCCCCACTCTCACGCCGCAAAAAGCACACCGAAACCGCCAAACGCACGCACATTCCCCTTCGCACTGACACCGACCGGCTCGCTACCACACACCTCTCGGCAGCCGTTTCACGCCAATTCGCCACACCGCCCACACAGTCGACAAGCGCCCGCCCTGTACGGCACACGCAACGACGCAGCGCAGCAAAGGGCGCCCGCAACACATACCTCTCCTCCCCCTCTCTCTCTCTCTCTCCGCCGCCCGACGCGCCAACCGCCACACCACACCGCCAGCCACTCGCAAATTGTGCACTGCCACCAGCCACACGTCCAACACGCCGCGCCGCCTCCGGCCACCCGCCAGGGGGCGCTCACGTCCGCGACAACAGCGCGGCCCGCCGGGCCGGGCCGGGCCGGGCCGAACCGAACCGAGCCGCCGCTGCTCTGCACTCGGCACGGCCACACCCTGCTGCAGACCGGGCTCGTCTCTCTGTACGCGTCTGCCTGCGCATCAACACAACACGACCTTTTTTTTTTCCTCTCTCTACCGCCATCCCTTCTTCTCGCGTTTTACTCGTTGTTGCAGCAGCGGCGCACACCTACACATCCACAGCCCCAGCCGAGCCGAGCCGGCCTCACCTCAGGGCCCGCCGCCAGCGTCTCCTCCTCGGGCACAGGTGCGGTGCTGTGGCCGCCCATCCAACCGCATTGCTGGCCGTCCAGCCGCCAGGCGTTCCCACTGCCGCGAGCCACGCCGCGCACCGACCCTGCTGCAGAAAACGAAGCATAGCCAGAGACCGACCGATACACAAAGCAAGCCGTCGCCTCGCCTCTTGTCCTTCCTGCCTTCCTTCCGCCCCCGCCCTTCTCACACCACCGCCTCTCCACTTTCGCCCCCCCCTCCTCCTTTTTTTTTTTTTTTTTTGTTTTCTTCTTTCTTTCTTTCTTTCTTTCTTTGGCCCTCTCTCCTTCCCGCCATGGCGGTTACGGCACCGCCTGCAGCGGCAGATTTTGTGCGCCCACACGCCTACTCCTACCACCATTAACCTCGCCCTGCCCTGCCCATCAACGTCGCAGTCGAACCGACGCTTGCCAACACACTGCCGACGTTCCTTTCTCTTTTCGGCCTACGCCCATTACGCGCCGCCGCCACAGCACCTTCCCTTCCCACAACACACCGACGTCATCACACGCACCCAAAACAGGGGCCACGACCGTGTTCCTCGCCCACTCCCGTCCCGCACGGTACGCACATTCCCAACTATTACCGCGCACCCTCCCTTTCCAATCTGTGTGTCTCTGTGTCTGTGTCCTGTCCGCGCGTGACGCCTCTCAACATCCGCCGTCCCCCGTCCCGTTTTCGCCCCCATGCCGTCGTCGCGCCGCCTCCTCCCCGTCCACCGCCGCCCCTGTCCGCCCCGCACCACACCATACACCGCTGCTTGTCCCGGCCGTTGCCACCAAAGGCGCCGACCGCAAACGCGCCACGCCGCAGCCCCCGTGCGTCTCGCGCTCGCTTGCATCTCCGTGCCGACGCTGCCTCTCTTCCCGCTCGCACTCGACCTCGACAACACAGTCTTTGGCTCCGCCACTGCGTGTTCCGGTGGTACGCACGCTGCAACACGTATGTATTCATTACCAGAGCGATGGCGAGGCATGACAGCATCTCTGTCTGACCAGAGAGTTATTTATCGTTGCTAGTCGGCGCTTGGACCGCGCCAGACGACAGTAGTGGCACGCACCGGGTCGCCAGGAACAGTTGTTATATATATTGTAGCGCGAGTCGGGAGAGGTAGTAGTCGGTCGACAGTAGTAGCGGGTGGACGGTTGTACTGAGCGGGCGTCGGCGGCGTGCTCTGCTCGTCTCGCGACTCTGGTCACGGTTCGGGACGATGTATAGTATATTGTGTTATAATCAAAAGGTAGTGTGAAGCTGCATTTTGCGCAAATCTGATAACGTATGTTCATTGTACTTATTTTGTTCAACGACAAAAAGCCCCACTATTACTTTTTTCTAAAGTAACTTTTGTCTTTTAACGAAAAACATTCACTTTTTAAAGACTACTTCCTATGGCATTTCCCTCCAAGGAGTGCAATTAATTACCAGCCAGCACTCATTCATTGCACACAGCTGTGTAAGGGGTATCTACAATTGAGGAGCGGATACAAATGCAATTTTTTGTTTTGTTTTTTTTTTTTTGTGCGTTGTAACCTCCCCGCAAAATTTAAAATAATGGACAATGTTATTTACGGATGCTAATGGACATTGCGCTAATTGTAACCTCGCCCACAATGAGAGGTATTGAAAATGGCAACAAAAATGTTAAATTCGCAATCTGACTCAAATATAAATTCTTCACAACATTTAAAAGTCCGTTCAGTGACAAGAAACTTCAATTAAACCGAAATATCGGTCTTTGGCCCTGTGCAAAACAATCAGAATTAAAGTCTTACCTCAGAATAAATGGATGTCACATTTCTGCTCTTGTTTGTTGCGCAGCGCTTGGAGGAACTGCATTGCAAATAATAATATTCTCTTTTTTTTTGTGATTTTAGTGAAATTTTTCTTCAAAGAAGTGGAATGAAATGTGAAGTGCAACGAACTCTTCAGTTCAATAAAAAATTAAATGTTTGAAAAATGCTTTTGAAATAAAAATTATTATTGGGGAACTTGTTGGAGAATAATTACAATAAATAAAATTGTTCATTATCTAATGATTATATTAATTAACAGTATACCTTATTCACCATCTTGACCAGTGTTGCCGACCGCCTACATCACACAACCGCACTCGGCTGCTACTACTGACCGACCGCTCTGCATGACGACTATTAGCGTACTGCACGCGACGACTACTGACAGAGTACAGCCCTCAACTAGACAGACCTACAGACTCGCAACGACCGACCGACTGACTGACTGACTGACTGAGAACCGCTCGCAACACTCGCGCGGTCCAGCGCAAACTCTCTGGTCACAGATGCTACAATGTCTCGCCATCGCTGCTATGTTACATACGTGTTTCAGTGTCTTTTTCATTGGGGTGACGATCTTTGGCTCTTTTTATTCTGAATACAGGGCCAAAGGTCAACGCTGCTGCCCTTATACAATTTATCAGGTTTCATTATGTCTGTTTGCAATGTTACATACGGTTCATTCTTTCATTAATATTATCGTTGGGTTTGTTTTGTAGGGGACGTTAACCATTCTGGCACATTTCTATTATCATCGGACTCTCTGCTATTTGTGCAGGGAGGTTATACCTGGGTCCATTTCCATTTCCATTTACATTCTAATATTGATAGACTTTTTGTTTTCTTTTTTGTTTCTTGTTGTTTTTCCTTCTTTTTTTTGTTGTTTTTTTTTGTTTGTTTTGTTTTTCCCGCTCTCACCACCCACCGCCGCATCACGCCTCCCGTTTTCTTGGTTTCTTTTCTGTTCTTCAACTGCTTCAACATCACCGCGCCCCATTTCCACACCACAGCCATCAGCCTCCAAGACGGGCAGGCGCAGTGTGCCATTTCCGGCGCACAAGCACACCCGTACGGTACTCTCCTCGCCCCCACGCCACCAACACACAGCGACCACGCGGCTGTCAGGCACGGCACGGCACGGCACGGCACCGGCGAAATGCGCCGCCCCCGCCCCTCCGCGCATCCGTCCGTCTCGCCACGTTCACTGACAGCCGCGTCTGCGGCTACACCACGACAACCACAACACAACACCGCTCCCCTCCTGGCAACTCATTGTTTTTCTCCTCCTCTTTTGCACAAACCACAACGCCGAGCACAGGCGCAAGCCACCCACACCGACGCCCCTCCCCGTCCCGCCTTTCTTTGGCCGCCGCTCCTCGTTTGCCCCCTCCCATCTCCCGAAATGCCATGCCCAGCAGCGTTACGCATGCCCCTCCCCTGTCCACACAACACTACCGCCAACGAACAGCCTTCCGGGCCACATGCAGGGCACGCCCACCTCCAAACACTGCCAATTCACGGACGCACACACACACACACACTTTCTCGACAACCTTTCTGTACGGAGGGTGCGTCATCTCGACCGTGACAGAGTGACGCCAACTATCGACGATCCATTTCCCCCACTGGTGAAACATGTCACTAACACCTACATACATCATTCAAGTACACAGACAATAGCATACACACAATGGGAGGGCACACGAACATGGACGGCACGGCACTGTCATTACACTCTTCCTCAGAACCATATTCAACAAACGTTACGTACATCCGGGAAAGCGAAAGCGAAAGCGAAAGCAAAAGCAAAAGCAAAAGCAAAGCCCAATGCAGCCGTCAAAGGTAACGTTCACCACGGCAGACACTTTGCAGCCGCGCCGCCGTTAAACGCATTTCAGTGCGGCTCCAATACGCCTCCGACACGGGAACGTTCCGTTGCTCTACGAATGCGTTTCTCCCCTTTTTCCCTTCCTCTCTCTTTTTGCCCCCCTCCTTGCACTCTTGCCTCATTCCTCACGTTCTGCCCAGACATTCGACCGGATCCAAAGTCAACCTTCGTCACCGTTCTCAGCGCGACGGTGTACAACAGTATGACGGGTGTGCCCAAGACTTCGGTTCAGTTGCGTGACGCGGTCTATCGCGCCGATCGACAGTTACGTCAGGGGGCGACGGATCGGACCACGTCACCGACACACAAAACACTTTCAAACAAACACATACATACCGGATGGACACAGACAAACACGTGTACAGACATTCGCCAACAAACGACGACCGCCGCCGCCGCCGCCGCCGCCGCCGCCGCCGTCTAGCGTCGCGCTTACTGTACTGCACTGGACACGCGTGCATCTTGAATGACGACATCGGTGTGCGTGCGTCGTACGCAATCAGTCAGACACGGCTATCAAAAATCAGAGTCGAATGGTACATTCATCGTGCGTGTCGCCGTACACGTACAGTACAATACAACAACAATGCGTCTAATGGCACGTTCAATTTCAACGTCACTCACACACCTCCACGCTGCAGTTACGTTCGCACCATTGTCAAACTCGGCGTACAGCAAAGGGAATAGTGGGCGGCAAAAAAAAACCAAACAAAAACATTCACATTTCACCCTCGCCATGTATGATGTGCAAAAAACAAACCCGCAAACGGCCGTCGTTACGGTGACACAAAAGTCGCCGATCGCACTGTCCCCCCTCGCAGACAGGTAACACACACACACCACCACCAATGGGTCAAAACCACTCCAACGAGGCGTGCCACATTCCACGCCACGGCGGACCAACCTCGTGGCCGTCCCCGCAACACGCTTTGACGCGCCCCCCCCCACCCACAATCAAAATGCACACATACATCACAGCCGTCCACACAAACAACAACAACAACAATTCCGCCCTTCCCGCAAAAGGCAAGTTGGTGGCCCTGAAAAGGGCCGTTTTGCCGCTCTCGCAACGGAGGAGCCTTCTCCATCCTTCCTTCCACTCCAGAGCCACCTCCTTACTTGGAGCTCGTGTACTTGGTCACCGCCTTCGTGCCCTCGCTCACGGCGTGCTTGGGCCAGCTCGCCAGGCAGCAACAGCCGCACAGCGGTCTGGATCTCGCGGGGACCGTGGACTGGTCGAGCGCTTGTTGTAGTGCGCCAGGCGAGAAGCCTCGGCCGCAATGCGCTCGAAAATGTCGTTCACGAAGCTGTTCATGATGCTCATCGCCTTCGACGAGATGCCGTGTCAGGGTGCACCTGCTTCAGCACCTTGTAGGATGTAGATGGCATAGCTCTCCTTCCTCTTGCGCTTCTTCTTCTTGTCGCCCTTCGAAATGTTCTTCTGCGCCTTGCCAGCCTTCTTGGCGGCCTTCCCGCTAGTCTTGGGCGGCATCTCGAACGAACGTACGGCAGCAGCAACACCAGTAGCAAGCGCTCCGCTCTAGTCAGCGTCTCCCCACACAGTGGCACCCGCCGGCACGGCACGGCACGGCAAAACTTGACGGGACTTTCGTCCGCTTATGTGCTTGAAGGATCGCTCTTGGCCTGCCTTCAGAATGAGTGATTAGGTTCGAAATGGGCTTTGTTATGTTCTTCTAGGTCGGTATAAATGGTAAAAATTGATAGGTTAAAAGATCAGGAGTGACCCAACTGCGGTGAAACCGTCAGTTGGTACGGTATCGGCGCTGGAGTATCAGCGTCGGATGGGCGTAGGGAATATCTCCAACAGGACGACGAAGGACTGTGAGGTGATCATGTGGTGAATTTTGTAGGAAGGCGAGGGTGTTTGAGGCGCGAAGGCGAATTTGCTGGACCAGCGGAGGAATGTGGAGAAGTCTACGGATATCGTTGTTGGAGACATATCGTGGAGCGTTTGATATGATCCTAAGTGATTTGCTTTGTACTATTTGTACCTGGAGAACATGTGTGTCAGCTGCTAGTCCCCACAGTTCACAGCCATATAGTAGGAGTGAGAGGACACAGGACGTCCAGATGAGTAGCTTAGATTGTGTCGAAAGTGCCTGGGCTCTTCAACAGAGGGTAGAGTTTGTGTGTCATTCGTAAGCCTTGTGGCAGACGCCATCAACATGGGGTTTCCATGTGAGGCGGCTGTCGAAGGTGAGACCCAGGTAGGTTACTGTCTGAGACCATGGTATGCGTCGGGCCTTCCAGCTCTACCAGGCGAGCCGGCGGCGTTCGTTTGTTTGTAAAGAGGATGGCCTGTGTCTTGTCGGCATTAATTTTTATTTTCCATATGTTGCTCCATTGAGTGATCTGTTCTAGGTGACGTGTGAGGTTCAGAGCGATAAATTGGAGGTTTCGGTGCGAGTTGAATACTGCAGTGTCATCCGCGTATAACGCGAGATGGGTTGTTGACACGGGATGGGATGTCATTTGTGTATACTGCGTACAGAATTGGGGAGAGTAAAGACCCCTGAGGTACACCAGCTTCCACGGGCCGGATTGAGCTTCGGTTTCGGCCTTGCATGACATAAAGGAACGCCTGGTTAAGAAGCGTTTGAGAATGTGAATTATGTG